>NC_057724.1:15865151-15884462 GCF_004010195.1 Chiloscyllium plagiosum
ACATGCAGGTCCTGGACCTCCTCCATTGCCACTCCCTTACCACCATCATCTTCCACCTTGGAATGCTTCAACCCCAGGACATCAATGTGGACTTCACCAGTTTTCTCATTTCCCCTTCCAGCACCTTACCCCAGTTCCAATCTTCCAGCTCAGCACCGTCCTCATGACCTGTCCTACCTACCGATCTTCCTTCCCACCTATCTGCTCCTCCTCTCCGACCTATCACCTTCATCTCCAACTCCATCCACCTATTGTATTCTTGGCTACCTTCCTCCCAGCCCCAACCCCCTCCTATTTATCTCTCCACCCCAGAAACTCTCTGCCTTCATTCCTGATGAAGGGCTTTTGCCCAAAACGACGATTTCCCTGCTCCTCAGATGCTGCCTGACCTACGGTGCTTTTCCAGCACCACTCTAATCTAGACTCTATTCTTCTGTGGCTTCTGTTTTATACATGGTTGAGCTCCATATCACAGGGCATTCTGGGTCAACTTACAGCATGTGGACTGCAATGGTTCAATAAAGAAGGTCACCACCACCCTTTGCAAGGGCAACAAGCAGCCAGCAACACCCACAACCCATAAGTGAATGAAAAAAAGAATTCATGTGAGCATCCAGCATGTTTTGCAAGCAGGATGTCCAACATGTGCTGCTATATGTGAAAGTTGCCATCGTCCCAGAGGACCATGAATTGACCTCTCATTACAGAGTCACAACTGGTGGAGAGTTTAACCTGAGGGTTACTATACCTCAAGCAAACAATAAGGTTCAGATAGCAGAGCCTCCATGGTGATCTCAAGTAGTACGGAAATTAAGCCTGCACTGGTGGTATTACTTTGCATTGCAAACTAGCCATCCAGACAATTCAGCTAATGGACCCCATTTAAAGATTCAAAGATGCTTTGCCATACTTGTTCAGTGCCACTTAGTTTCAAAATATAGAATGGCATATGGCAAGAAACATTGCTGCTAATTCTATCAGATCTTTGTTTCTTAAACATTATATGGCAGTTCATAATTGGGTGATAAAATAACAGTGGAACTAACGATACTCACTGTTATTTATATGCATGGTGTACCCAGTAGCATATATGGAGAGAAGAGTGGTTGGTTAAAAGGAGGGGAAGTAGGTCTAAATGGGTCTTTTTTCAGGTTGGCAGGATATAATGAGTGATATGTCACAAGGACAGAGATCATTTTTAGGTCACATGTTAAACAATTTTCTGCAGAAAGATTTCTTTGAAAAACTAAATATGCAAGGGGAGATTTACAACAGATACATGCCCTAACCATAGCACACAGCAAGTAACAGCATATTATGTATCTAGAATTTAAGCAAAAGGGTCGGGAAGTTTAATGGAACACAGAATACTTGGAAATATTTTATGCAAAAATAGGCTATTTTCCATTAGAAAGCTTTTGTTTTTTAAGAAAAGTATACAGCAATACCTTTACCTACCCAAACAATCCCAGTAGACCTCAATATCTGCATACAAGTATTAATCAATTATTTTCATCTTGTCATTTATAATGATTAACTTCTACATTTATGAAGAAGCTATACATATTTCACTATTTGAATGTAACTTAAAGGGTACTTGCATTAGATTAATTTTAATGAATTAAATTTTTGCTACAAGTTAAATTATAAGGTCATTTCTGAACATACCAGAGAAATAGGCTATCGCCTGAAAGGGAAACTACCCATTTTGCTATAAGATAGAGAAATTTCAAGTCAGATATTCCTGTATTTGTTTGCAAAATAGATTTTTAGTTGTTCTAGATCTGAAGATATTGGCTTAAATATTCTTGAATATCAATGTGTTTCAGTTATGAATTTGATGAGAGAGATAGCCACCAAGTTTCAGGATTTCAGTTTATTCTAGCTCAGGTTGAATATATAACTTACTTATGTGAAAATGAAGCATCAAACAACTAATCTTTCATCTGAATCAAATAAATTCCTATGTGGAAATTAGTTGCATTCAGAAAGTAGAAAAATTCCGAAGAAATAACTACATGACTTACCTGATCTAGGCTTGAGACCAAAAGGTACTGATGAGGGTTGAGTGGAACGATCATCCTCCTGTAAAAGAATACAAAATTGTTTGTTAAACTAGGTCACATGCTCTTTATTGCGCTATCACAGCTTCAATTCCAAAAACTTTCAAAATGTCAAACTCCAGCATTTCAAAACAAAATTTCCGGTGATTTCTATTAACACAAATATATTTTCAAATATACACTACTCCATTCGAGTGGGCAATTTTCATGTGCACCAGTAGAAATCCTCAGGATATTCAACATCAATGAGGATTATACAGATTCTTATTCAATGTTCACACCCATTTTCAGCAAGGATTACAAACTAGCAAATCTGCATCATGAAACCTGCTACTCTCCCCTCCCAAATCTAGAGGTGCAGAAACCAACTATATAGAGCCATTACAAATTCAGTTGGGCAAGGACTAGACGTTCCTCATACTAGATAAGTAATCTTGGAGCCTGCAATGATTCCTCTGGAGACAATGAGCTTAAATAATAACACAGCAGCTGGCGTGCGATATAAATTGGAAGAGCTGCTCCACAGACTATTCAAACAGCCTGGCAGTCATATTCAGAATTATAGCATATACTTGAGTAATAGTCGATCTCATGTAAAAGTTGACCTCCTATTTTTGGCCAAATAACCTGGAATCTTCCATATATTTCATGTAAAAATCAACTTCAGTTATTCACAGATAATAGATCAACGTTTATGAGTCAGTGTGCCAGTTGTCACATCTAACTCCAGCTTTCCAGTTTGCTGGTTGCTCCGCGCTGTTCCCAGTCTTCCAGTCCGCTGGCTGTTGTGATCTGCTCCAGGTTTTCAGAATTACATTTTTCCCCCCTTTCTTCATTTAGAGATCAGTTGGCTTACTGCTAATGATACAGTATGAATTTTGACGGGCATAAATTTCAGTCCCTCAAAAGTATTATCCAGTAATAGTCGACCACCATAAATTTAAACTTAAAAGGTAGTCAAAAAGTTTGATTATTACTCAAGTATATACAATATATCTTACAGTCAATGTCCCAACATCTTCTGTCATCGTGCCATATCCAGTGACAGATTTGGCAGTGATAAACAGTCCACGTGAAGGATACCAGGAGACCTCAACATTAACTCCAGACCTCAAAATCACGTCAAATGTGGACATGGAAATTGCCTGCTGATTGCCACCAATTTCCCTCCCTCAACTAAAACTCATTCCTCTACGTTGAGCACTCATTGGAAGCAGCAGAGAGGACAACAAGGGCATTTACATCCCTGCACAAAGTAGAGTGTGCTGATGCTGCCCCTTTAACAAGGTTATGTTGTCCTTGGTTTCTTTTTTCAGAGGGGTCATAAAATCTGAGGTTCTGATATGTCTGGAATTACCTACTTCAGATTCTTTTAACTCTTTCTTTTAAAATATTTGTACAATGAATGGGGAGTGGCCAGTTCTCCCATTTAAGGCTTTGGTTTGGTTTTAGCAAGCAGTTTATGAGACTGCTCGTCAAAAAATCAGCTCCATGCCAATTTTCTCTCTCTCTCTCTCTCTGACATCTCTCCTGGAAGAATCTATGTTTGATTTTAGCTTATTAGCCAAGAGTTTGTTTATGGGGATGTTGCAAGTATTTGGAACAGCATCATTAAGTTGCGATAGAGTCGATTGGGTTTCAAATAGTTATGCTATTCTAAATTTGGTTTTCTTTTGTTTGTGTATAAATAAAATTTTGTTTTGTTTAAAACGGCGTGGTTGGGCCAGCTGCATCATTCCTGGTATATCCACATTAGACATGCTTAAAACAACTAGAAAAGTTAGGGTTTGGGCTATCTTCTTGAAATGTTTAGAGGGGATCTGGCCTGGTCCTTAATGGATTGGGGTCTCTTTCTAGGATTTGTTCTGTCGTTCCAAACTGGTTTTGGAGACTAAAAAGCTGCACCATAATGTACAACCTGGTTGGTGGTTGGTTAAGGAGGAAATGCCAGATCTTCTTAAACCATATATTTGTGAAGATAAAGTTTAGGCCAGTAGCAGTAGGTAAATAGGTTACAATATTAAGAGATACAGAATCTTCTCAATCTTTGATGTTGAAAGATGAGGAAATATGTACTTTTGATGGACTACTGCCGGAAGAAGTGCCAGTAACAGGAATTCACAGCAAGACAAGAAGTGCTCAATTATATAGGTTATAAAACCTGCACATTTTTAAAAAACTCATTCCTGCATTTGAGGAACTTTTACAAGAGTCTTAATCGATTGTGCAGAAACCCCACCCCAAATAAAAAGTGGGAATCAATATTTGTTGACAGTTTGGATGTCTTCCAGAGGCCATTCCATTATGCAATTTGACAGCTAAAAGGATTGTGGAGGAGTTACTCAAATTTTTCACTAGAGATGACTATCTAGAGAGATACAATCAAATCAAAGATCAAACTTCACAATAAAACTAAGGATGTTATGGACAGCATAGGAATAAAACAATTCAAATCTACTGCATACCATCCAGATTCGCAAGGAATGCTAAAAGGTGGCATCAGACATTAAAGGCCATGTTGAGGGCTTGTAGTCAAAAGTATTGAGATGATTGGGATAAAAGAATTCAGTTTGAACAATTTTCCATCAAAGATGCGCCAAATAAATCAACCAAATTCAGTCCATTTGAATTAGTTTTTGGATATGAAGTGAGACAACCGCTAAAATAAAGGAGAAATTGGTAAGTCATAGTTCAGAGTCGACATTTGGACTGTATGTCAAATTTTAGGAAACAATTAAAAAGAGCGGAGAAAATTGGCTAAAGAGCATTTAAAAGTATCAGAGTATATAATGGACCAGGAAGCAGATGAGAAATCCAAAACACTCAAATTTGCTATCGGAGATAAGGTGTTAGTGTGACTTCCAGTGATAGGTGAGCCTTTAAAAGCAAGGTTTAGTGGACCTTATCAAATTGAAAGGAGATCGAGTGATGTGAACTATTTGATAAGGACTCCATAAAAAAGAAATCTCAGTGTGCCATGTGAATATGCTCACAAGGTATTTTGACAGTAAAGGAAAGCAAAAAAGAGACTGTTACTGGTTACAACACAGATTAAAAGAAGTTCACAGGATTCTGAATTGGACATTCCTCAAATTAAATTGGACAATGAGAAAGTTATCAAAATTTGGGATAAATTACCAAGTGACCTTCCAGAGGAAAATCAAGATGACCTGAAAGAGTATTGCTATCACATGAGTAGATATGTGGAAATATCCTGGCAAGTACTAATTGTGCATGATGCTGATGTAGGAAATGCTGTTCCGATTAAGCAACATCCTTTCAGGCATAACACTCGAAAGTTGGCACAAGTTCAAAAGGAGGTTGAACGCATTCTCCAAGACGACATAATCGAAGGGCGTTAGAGTGACTGGTAGACACCCATAGTTATGGTGCCAAAGCCAGATGGTACTCAACGGTTGTGTGTGGACCATGTCAATGCAGATACAAAGACTGATGCATTTCAGATTCAACACCATTTTCCAAACGTGGAAAAGATGGGACAAGCAACTTATATTTTTAAGTTGGACTTGCTCAGAGGAACTGGCAGGTACCATTGCCCACAAAAGCAAAGACAATTTTGACTTTCATAATACCAAATGGACTATCAATTTAAAGTTATGCCATTTGGTATAAAAAAATGCACTAGCCACAGTTCAAAGATTAACCAATAAACTCATTGCCGGATTACTCAATTGTGTAACTTATATCGATAACCTAGTGATATTTAGTCACACATGAAAGGAATATTTGCAGCATTTATCGGAATTGTTTGATTGACTTCAGGAGCCAGGCTTGGTAATAAACCTGGCTGAAAGTGAATTTGCCCAAGCCCAAGTCACCTTCCTGGGCCATGTTTTATTTAAAACTGAGTGGTTAGGCCAGCTGCGTCACTCCTGAAATATCCACTTTACATTTGCTTAAAACAACTAGAAAAGTTAGGGTCTGGGTTACCTTCTTGAAATGTTTTGAGGGGATCTGGCCTGGTCCATAATGACATTTTATGTTGAACATAACTGTGGCTTGGTAGCCCCATTACTGACTGGATTGATAGAGTCCTTAAAGGCATACTTGCCAGCTTGAGTCTGCAACAAATGGTGAGATAACCTACACAAGGGAAAAAGCTATCCAAGCTCACCAATCTCTCTCTCAAAATTGCTTCTACACATGAAATTAATGCTAAGAGTAATTATTATATAGAGTGGTTCTTTTAGAGACAGAGTTCTCTCCACACTGAGATGATGTTCCAAAATGTCGTGCGCCACCGCCTCCATAACCAAACAGCCCAATCCTCAAGGATGGTGTAGCACAGTCATGGTAATGCAAAGACAGATAACCTGTCCTGAGATGCCCAACATCAAAATATGCCAGGATTCAACAAGTCTATTCATTCCATGTGATATCAAAAAACATCCGAGTGCACAGATTGTAACACATGCTAGGGCCCCACATTCCAGCTGAAATGGTTTGAAAAAACGTGTTCCAGAACTATCTGTGCCACTAGCCAAGGTGTTTCAGTACAACAACAACATTAGCATCAATTGAAGGATATCTTGCCACAACAAACCCTGTCCACAAAATACTGGACAGGACAGAACCAACCAATTACTACCCTAACAGTCAGTTAGTTACCCATTAAGTAGCAAACTGCTGAAAATATTGATGGACTACATCAATTCATCTGAGTTCCTTTGACAGCACAAAAACTGATCTGGAAAAGCAAGGGGAGCAAGCAGATTTGACCACCGTCACTTCACTTTCCCTCTAAGACATGCATCATAGTAATTTATTGCTGTTCCTCCATTACTGATAAGTTAAAATCCTGGGACTCATTGTTCAGAGCACCTTTGGTAATCAGTACTGCAAAGACAAAAGTGGTTCAAGGCAGCTCGCCATTAACTTCACAAACGTAATCAGGAATGCATAATAAATGCTGGACTTTACAAGGACTGCCAATCCAGCAAAGTGAAACAGTGCTGATATCATCTAAAAGCATAGTGCATGATCAAATGTTGGTCCTGATTGGTTGGACTCAGCTACTCATTGAAAAAGAATCTCACTAAGCTATCGGGGATTCTTAAGGATGTTTCTTTAAAACTGGATTTCAATTACACTATTAATTATTTGCAATAATAAAACAAATAAATATCATTTTCCACAGCATTTTAGCAAAACAGAAATCCATATGCAAGAAATGAAGTGTTGTGGCTGGTGGATAGCTTGACGTATTATACAGTTTGGCAGATTGCAACCTTCTTTTGACCCTGCAGGGCCCTGCTAAGCAAAGATACTGTACTTTTCCAGGGAAAGGAAAAATCTAACAAATGAAGGAAATTATCATAAGACACTTTCATTCGCACAGGTTGTTAACGTCAAAGCAGATTTTTTCCAGAGTAGAGAGCAAAGCACTTGCCCTTCACCTAAGATGGGGAGACAATAAAGGCAATATAGATTTAGCATTAAATTGTTTCCTGTCCAAATATATTTCCTGTTCACATCTAACATTAAAGGACATGTAATATAAACAGAATGAACTTTTCAACCGTAAGCTTCAAGGAAAATGATAAAAACAAACTGAAGCAAGCTACACAGGGAAGATTAATCTACTGATCCTGTGGAAATTGCTCTGAAAGATAAGTGTCTCTGTGAAAACGTTTGAAGAGTGAGAAAGGTAATAACAAACGCAGTAACAATACCTCATATGATACACTGGATGTTGCCTGGGCAGAAGGAAATGAATTTATGATTTGAACAGAAGATGAAGGCACATGTGTAGTTTCATTATCAGACTGTAGGAGTGAAAACAGAAGTAAATTAACCAGGGTAAATTATTAAATGAAGGAAATGTTACAAATAATACTGTCAGGAAAATAATTTCACCAACTATTTGAAACAGAATGAAAAATATCAAGACAGAACCAGACTCAAAATAGTTGTAACATATTTTCTTTCATCTGCCATTTCACAGCAGCTGCTTATAGATGTAGTAATTGAATGCTAGGGCAGCAGGTCAAAATAGGAAAATGGGGGAAGAGATATAATTCTTAGAAGAGGTGGTCTTTATTTTCTTCAGAGAAAAGTAGCACATCAAAAAGTGAAATGGGTCATAGTCACTTTTCTCTCTAAGGTTTTCCATAGGTATGTCAGGAATAAAAGAATGACGAGAGTTAAATTAGGGTGAATCAAGGATCATAGTGGAAAGTTGTGTGTGGAGTCAGAGGAGATAGGGGAAGCACTAAATAAATATTTTTCGACAGTGTTCACTTTAGAAAATGAAAATGTCAGCAATTAAGATACAGAGATACTTGCATCGAGACTAGAAGAGATTGAGGTTCACAAAGAAGAGGTATTAGAAATACTGCAGTGTGAAAATAGACAAGTCCCCTGGGCCGGATGGGATCTATCCTAGGATGCTCTGGGAAGCAAGGGAAGAGATTGCCGAGCCTTTGGCATTGATCTTTAAATCATCATTGTCTACAGAAATAGTGCCTAAGGACTGGAGGATAGCAAATATGGTTCCCTTGTTCAAAAAGGGTAGTAGAGACAACCCTGGTAATTACAGACCAGTGAGTCTCACTTCAGTTGCTGGTAAAGTGTTGGAAAAGGTTATAAGAGATAGGATTTATAACGATCTAGAAAAGAATAATCTGATCAGGGACAGTCAGCATGGTTTTGTGCAGGTAGGTCATGCCTAACGAATCTTATTGAGTTTTTTGACAAAGTGACTAAACAGGTAGAGGAGAGTAAACCGGTTGATATGGTGTATGTGGATTTCAGCAAGACGTTCGATAAGATTCTCCACACTAGGCTATTATACAAAATGCAGAGGAATGGGATTGTGGGAGACCATAGCAGTTTGGATCAGTAATTGGCTCGCTGAAAGAAAATAGAGGGTTGTAGTTGATGGAATATGTTCATCTTGGTGTCCAGTTACTAGTGGCGTACCGCAAGGGTCGGTCTTGGGTCCACTGCTGTTCATCATTTTTATAAATGACCTGGATGAGGGCTTAGAAGGGTGGGTTAGTAAATTTGCAGACGACACTAAGGTCGGTGGAGTTGTGGATAGTGACAAAGGATGTGGTAGGTTGCAGAGAGACATAGATAGGATGCAGAGCTGGGCTGAGAGGTGGCAAATGGAGTTTGATGTGGACAAGTGTGAGGTGATACAATTTGGAGTAATCGGAATGCAAAGTACTGGGCTAACTGTAAGATTCTTGGGAGTGCAGATGATCAGAGAGATCTCTGTCTTATCCCTGAAAGTTGTCACCCAGATTGACAGGGTTGTTAAGAAGGCATACAGTGTTTTGGCCTTTATTAATAGAGGGATTGAGTTCCGGAACCAGGAGGTTATGCCGCAGCTGTACAAAGCTCTGGTGTGACCACACTTGGAGTATTGTGTACAGTTCTGGTTACCGCATTATGAGGAGGATGTGGAAGCTTTGGAAAGGGTGCAGAGGAGATTTACTAGGATGTTGCCCGATATAGAAGGAATGTCTTACGAGGAAAGGCTGAAGGCCTTGAGGCTGTTCTCGTTAGAGAGAAGGTTGAGAGGTGACTTAGAGACATACAAGATAATCAGAGGGTTAGATAGGGTGGACAGGGAGAGCCTTTTTCCTAGTACGGGGACACGAGGGGACACAACTTTAAAGTGAGGGGAGATAGGTATAAGACAGATGTCAGAGGTAGGTTCTTTACTCAGACAGTAGTAAGGGTATGGAATGCTTTGCCTGCAACGGTAATAGATTCGTCAAGTTTAAGTGCATTTAAGTCATCATTGGACAGGCATATGGACGTACATAGAATAGTATAGGTGGGATGGGCTTCAGATTAATATGACAGGGCAAAGTAATATTGAGGGCCGAAGGGCCTGTACTGCACTGTAATGTTGTATGTTCTCTCATTATTTGCAGTAGCAGTATCGAGTTGCTGTAATATTCGTGACAAATATAATTCTTATTTTAATTCTTGAGCAAATGTGATTTTCAGTGCCAAAGTGAATACAGTACAACCAGCAGTCAAATTCATGAATTGCTAGTTCATTTTATCTTGAGGTAACAAAGTCAAAACTAATCAAATGTTTGAGGGAACTAATTTATAGATTATAAATCTATTTACAGTTCAATGGGATCTCTGATCAGCTGGTCTCCGAATGAGTAAGATGTCTTTCTAAGCTAAAGAGATGGCTACCCAGAGACTGTATCTGTAATGGAACACACTAGTTATAATGCTGAGCTCAGCTTCTGCACTATCTTGCCACTACTTTGCTTCATTTCAGATGAAAAGGAAATCTTGTGATTATTTTTCTCACAGTTGAGTTCATAGGTATTTTACTACCCAACAAGAGGCACATGGCTAGTGCAATAATGTATATGCAACAATGTAACTCCCTAGTATACATAAAATATACTACTAGGCACAGAGATTGGGAGAAAGTCATTCAATTTGAAAGGGAATTGAGACGTTGAGCTTTGTACCAATCCTCAACAGAATTCAACTGCACTAAACAAAGGTTTCAGTGATTGTAACCAAACTTCATCTGCTTTATTTTTACTTCAATTTTCATAATTGGTCTTCTTGATGACATTCAGGATCACTTGAAGTAAAATGTAATCAAGTATCAATATAGTTCTGCAAGAAATACTAAAATGAGATTCTTTGGAGCTAAAATATTGTGGAAGTTTCATATCCATTTGATAATTTAGAAGTTATATTTCGAGTTAGGGTGGTGAAAAATAGTATGCATTGCTGTTTCAAGATCAGAAAAGATGCTGCTGAAGCAGTTTTCTTAACATGTTGTTCCCAAATTAAATCCAGAGGGAATAACCTGCTCCAAAAGCATAATCAGAACTGCATTTGCCAAGGCTCAGAACTGTCACAGTAAATCTTTCCAACATCCAAACAATACACTTTGTGAAAATTTGAAGCAATACCACCTGCATAGAAGTTATACAGATTTAGAGTTAAATACTATTCTACTCGATGTGCTCAACGGCTAAAAAGCTCCTTTGCGGATTTAGATCAAAAGAAATCTGGTGAATGGGATACTAATCATTTGTAAGGTTAAATATACATAAAGATACTGCAAAGCTAATGAAGATCAATTCAATTCATGCTGTATTCATGCTAAAATCAACAAGGATAGCAATCATTAAATTCAACAGCTTCCAATTGAATTGAATATATCCTGATTGATTTCAATCAATTTTACAATTAAAAACAAACATGCTAAACTTCAAGCCATTTCTAGCTATCCCGAAAAAGCTTAGTTAAAAATATTTAAGAATATTTTGAACAAGTAGTCAAATACATACTTCATTTTCATATTCAAATTCCCCTTTGTTTTTCTTTGAAGATTTTAGCTGTCAAGAGAAACGAGGTACAATACATTAACAAAAACTTAGTCACATTTTATAAAATAACTTTTCTAAAATACTCAATGTAAATATTATCTAAGTATCTCATTTGCAATATATTAAACACATAGTAAGGTATCAGATGCACAGTAATGCAGGAGTTTTAACAGCAGATAGTCAAATGATTGACAGTAATAAAGGGATGCTTTGTTGTTGTAGTCCACCAAGTTTGTAGTTTAAACTTTGCTTGCAATGACTTAAAAGAGTAAAATCAAACTCAGCCTCCAGTGGTGCTGAAACTCTTAAGTGTTCATTTTAGATAACGCATTAATTACATTTAACAAATGCAACTTCAGTTGCTGAGGCACTGAAGGTAATAAATTTGTTAGGCTGACTAAGAGAGATGCTCTGGTCAGTGTCAATCACAACCAAGCACAAATATTTGGCAGGATTATCCATTCTAAATCCTTTAACTCATCTATGAAAGTGATTGCAAAATATGACTTTGGCAGCAAACATTATTATTTGGGTGTTACGAGAAATACTCATTGCTTTCACAGAATTCTTCACTTGCTTTGCAAGTCAGCAATTAAAATTCAACATCTCTATAGCCAAGATTGTTTCATCAGCCCAGTTTGGAACACATATTTTGCCACGCAATAATGAAAGGGGCTGATATATTTGATAATCATAAAGATTGTGCATCAGGAGAAACTACAACGTATTTAGAGACACAGAATTATAATTCACAGCATGAAGAAATCCACTTCTGTAGGGAAACCCAATTAATCCCATTTTCCTGCAAGTTTATTTCGCTTAAGTCCCTTTCTAATTTATTTTAGAAATCGTTGACTGCCTTCATTTCTGGCACCACTCTAGACTATGATGACTCTCAGCGTGTAAAAATGCTATTCGCACATATTGCTTTATAAGAAGCTTAAAGCCATGGTATCTGGTTTTTCTACAATTTATGGGAACAGCTTTTCTTTGTTTGTCTTCTACAAGCCTATCTTGTACATCTTCATCAAATTTCCCTTCAACCTACTCTGCTTGACGAAGAACAGCTGCAGCTTTTCCAACCCAATGCAGCCAAATTTTAAACAATATTAGAAATAGGTACAAGAATTGGCCGTTTGTCTCCTTGAGCCTGCTCCACCACTCAAACAGGAGCAGCGCCAATCAGACATTCCTTAGATGCACTTTCCCCAGAACACTTCACTCCTTTACTGATCAAGAATCTATTTATCACAGCCTTAAATATGCAGAAGGACTTTGCACCCTCTGGCATGGAGTTCTAAAGTCTCAACGCTCAAGAGAAGAAATTCCTCCTCATTTCTGTCTTAAATTTGTACCCATTTATTCTGACAACATGCCCTCTGGTCCTAGACTCTCCCACGAAGGGAAATATCCTCTCAGCATTTACCCTGCGAAGCCCTTCATCATCGAATCCAATCTGATAAAACTCATCTGCACCTTCTCAAGCAGCTTTATATCATATTTAAAGTACAAGTACACAATCCTTTCCAAAATCCGAAAAGCTCCGAAATCCAAATTTCATGGAGTGTGAAGCGTCAGTCATGTCTGCATAACAAGGTTTGTTTGGAATGCAAAGTCCACATCCACTCGACCCAAGTGCTGCAGGCATCATCTGTATTCTTTTTCCCCCAGGTTAATCACATTTAATTTCCTTGTGAAAATGCCTAAAGGAGCTGCAGATACACCTATACGTAATAATAATAAACAGGATAGGGAGCATTTAACATTATCAATAACACAGAAAGTGGAGTTATTGCAGACATTTGATCGTGCTGTCTGTGCTGCATCTTACTGAAGACTATGGTTTCAGAACTACCACTGTACATGATTTAAAGAAACAGAAAGTTACTGGAGTTTTATGATAACAGTGATGACCATAAACTAATGTAAAATAGGAAAACACAGCATAGTGCAAAAAAATGAAGATCTTAACAATGTTGATGAAGTGAACTTGACAATGAAGAAGTGAACATACGCCACTGACTGGTTTCTTTTTGATTAGATTAGATTCCCTATAGTGTGGAAATAGGCCCTTCGGCCCAACCAGTCCACACCGACCCTCCGAAGAGTAACCCACCCAGTCCCATTTCCCTCTGACTAATGTACCTAACGCTTCGGACAATTTAGTATGGCCAATTCACCTGACCTGCACATCTTTGGACTGGGGGAGGAAACTGGAGCACCCGGAAGAAACCCACGCAGATATGGGGAGATTGTGCAAACTCCACAGATAGTCGCCCGAGGCTGGAATCGAACCTGGGACCCTGGTACTGTGAGGCAGTAGTGCTAACCGCTGAGCCACCGTGCCATTTATTGGCCATGAAACAAGCTAGAATATATCATAAAGAACTGAACATTGAAGGAGTGTGTCAATATTCAGAAGGTTGGCTGCAGAAATTTAAGCAGCGTAACTGAAAATATCTAAAATATCTGAAAATCTGTGGTTCAAAGGCTTCTGCTGATTCAGAAACAGCTGAAAATTATATTGACGAATTTGCCAAGATAACATCTGACAAAAGCCAGAGTCCTGAACAAATTTACAATGCTGATGAAATAGCTCTCTACTGACGCTACATCCCTAGAAAAACATGAACAATGACTGACAAGAGAGCACCAACAAGTTTTAAGGATACTCAGGACAGTTAACTATTCTTGGGTGTGCCAATACTGCAGGCACACACAAGGTGAAGTTGGGAGCGATTGGAAAAAGCAAACAGCCAAGATGTCTGAAAGGCATACAGAATTTACCTGTGCCAATTATGCAAACAAGAAAGCATGGATGACCAGAGAGATATTTTTCAACTGGTTCGGTAACCACTTTGCACCAGTGGCAAGAGCTCATTGCAGGCAAGCTGGACTGGAAGAAAACTGAAAAATGTTATTGTTCCTGACAACCGCTCCGCACATACCCCTGCCGAACTTCTTGAGAAATGTAATGTTTTCGGCATTTACTTGCCCTTTAATGTGATATCTATATTACAGCCTTGTGACCAAGGAATTTTACGCTCCATGAAGAGCAAGTATAAAGACTATTTTTTAAACGGTATGCTTGCTGCAGTCAACAGAGGATTAGGAATCCCAGACTTCCTGAAGAATGCTATTTATGCAGTTGCTCATGCATGCAAGATGTTGATAAACCAACATTAACAAATGCTTGACACAGACTGTGACCTACAATGATGTTTGATGTAAATTAACCTACAGGTGATGGCTTCAAAGGATTCAATGTCACTGATGAGAAAAAGATGATAGCAAACCTTGTAACATAGGCACGAAGTTTATCGGATGAAAGTGTAAATAAATTACATGAAGCTGACATTAAAGAAATGCTGAACATAGACAATGATGCACCTGTTGTGCATTCCTTCAGTGATGGGAAAATTGCTGAAATAGAGTTAAATACAGATACGTGTGAGGATAGTATCAATGATAATGATGACTCTGTGAAAAATTCCCCACAGATGATATGGTGAAAGTGTGTGATCATTTAATTGCTGGCCTTGAACGACATTAATTTATGAGTAAGCAAGAAATTATGGCAGTTTACTCAATTAAAGAGAGATTGCTTAGACGGAAACTATGTTAACGATACAGATGATACGTGAAGTCTTTAAAAATGCCACCTGTCATACTGCTGAAGCTGTGCATGTTTAAGTTTTACTTAATGTTTTCTCTTGAAATTTATTTTCTGGAAATAAAATGTCCTCAAGTATTTATAGTCCGTGTGTTTCATTTATTAGTATATTACTCTATAAGTAAATTGTAGTAGTATTTCTACTCTTTATTTATCCCACTTAGTGTGAGAGTACTCATGTGTTTTGGCTGCAGTATTCATGTTTGATTATGGGGCGCTACATTTGTTCCGAAATCCGAAAAATTCCGAATTCTGACAAACAGCTGATGATGTCGGATAAAGGATTGTGTACCTGTATAATGACTAGAACATGATGCAGTGCTCTTGCTGTGGCCTAACCAGAATTCTATAGTTGTTTAGCATTACTTTCCTGCTTTCGGATTCAATACCTCTCTTTGTGAATCTCGAAGCTTCTTCGGTTTGCCAACCATATGTTGCCTTCAAAGGTTTATTTCGATAACTTCCAGGTCCTTCTGTCACTGCCCACTCTTCAGAATTGTCATTCTATACTGTCTCTCCTTATCCTTTAGCCTAAGTGCTCATGTTGTACTTTTCTGTACTATATTTGATCTGCCACTTGTTTGCAACATATGGCGATATATTTCCAAATTATGATAGTGAGTAGCTTGGAGGAGAACTTACAGGTGGTAGTGCTCCCAAGTACCTGCTGCCTTTGACCTTCTAGGTGGTAGTGGTCGTGGGTTTTTAAGATGCTTCTGAAGAGCCTTGGTGAACTTCTGCAGTGCATCTTGCATTTAAATCGTACACAATGCTGCTACCAAGGTCAATGGTGGAGGGACTGCATATTTGTGTATGACGACAGCTTTATCCTGGATAGCACCAAGCACTAGAGCTGCACCCAACAGGTTTTGTGCTTTTTCACAGGTTAGCCAACATAATAAACAGCACAGAGAATTAGGTTCGTACAGAGTCAGAGTCATGTTTGGACCTTCTTTGACCAATGTTTCATCAGCCTGAAAGGTATGAAAGAGGCCAATCGGTAAAAGAGCCCTGGTATGCAGGCTAATATTCATCCTTCAATCAACACTGAAAAATGACAATCACCTGATGAAGGAGCGGCGCTCCAAAAGCTAGCGTGCTTCCAATTAAACCTGTTGGACTATAATCTGGTGTTGTGCAATTTTTAACTTAGAAAAATAAAGTTTACCCGGTTATTATCATACTGTTGTTTCTAAGAGTTCACTGAACATAAATTAGCTGTCATGTTTCATACATTATGGCACAGGTTACACTTCAAAAAGTAATTTGCTTTATATGAAGCTCAAAAGGTCTAGACGCCATGAAAAGTGCTAGTTAAATGCAATGGCATTTGATAATCAAAAACCTAGCAAAAAGCTTCAGATACCTTCATATGATCTTTTCTCATTTGTTTAATATGCCGCCTTTCTTCATGACGCCATTTTGCATGCTGCTGTGCCTCAGTGTATTTCTGATCTGTACTGGTTACCTCCAGTTTCTTCTCAACTTCACCAGAAAGACCCATAGACTGAAATGTACATAGAAAAGCTTTAGACAAACATAAATACAAAATTAAGCAAATACCAATAAAATGCTTTAGAAACACAGGAGTACATGATTATCAAAACATACTATAACTACTTTTATGACAACAGTGTTCTGCTCTGCCTTGAGCTAGCACCTTGACTAAAATTGTAAGATGAACACAGTCAACATGGAGTTCATGACAAGTTTGATATTCAAGTGGGTTTATAGCATACAGAACAGCTAATGAAACTTCAACAGCCACATTTAGTATTTAGATGTACAGTTGCGATGCCAGGTCAAACAAGGCTGTGAACCAAGGATTGGAAAATAGGATTAGAAAAGCTAGATGCTTGTTTTTGATTGGTGCAGACATCACGGGCCGAACAGTGGTTTTCTATGCTTTAGACTTATATCCATAGTTGTAGAGGTGGGGAATGAGGTATTCAATGGAAAGAAAGGATAGCAAACAGTACACTTTAATGCTTATCTCTGCGGTTGTCATCGGTAGACTGAAACAAAGTAAACACTGACAGAAAACCAACATCCTTAAAAAATGAATCTCTGTGGTCCTACATGTATATTCACACTGAAGCATCAGCATTGTCATAAACAGAACAGCAATCCAAACAGAAATGGCAGAAAAAATGGGAATATCAATCTTCATTCCCAGAATAAATGGAGACTCAGCACCTCCTCCTGATCAAACTTTGTTGTGCAATTTAACCAGAGAACCAAACATCCATTAGATTCTTGAAACAGCTGAGCTGCATGGAAACATCAATTGATTACAGCTCTGTCGCTCTGATCTCTGCTGTCAAATGCACAACTTTAATTTACATAAGGTAAAGAAGCTTTCAATACTTGAAGTTTCTATGCATAATACCTTAAAAGGTTTGCATGATTGATTGGCTTTTCGTGAAAAGATTTCAGGAAAATGCAACATTATCAAATGAATGATTTTTTTGGCTTCTTTTAAATGATAAACACACCCTGTTATGACAGTTGATAATCAATGATTCTATACAGTGTAAAATGGAAACCCCATGAACGGTGTTGGGAATCATGGAATCGGGTCCCTGACACCATTCAATCTCCTAGACTCAAGTCAAGTCCAAGTCAACAAAGTACCAAGGTAGCTCAGGAAAAGACTCAAGACAAACCTCTACTCACAATGAAGCAACATAACAGAAATGGAAAAGTATACCGTATATAATTAAACTTACTAAAATAAATCCTAAATACTGAAACTTACACGACATCTGTATGGTGATCCTGGTGATGTTGCTTTATCTGCTGACCTGAGAGAAAAGTCAAAACTAAGTTTTGCAACAGGTAAACCAACATACACGTAACTCTGATGTTCCGACTTGAAAGCTTGTTATAAAGTGCGTGTTGGAAATCTTTTGAGGGCTATGTGGAAAACAACTCTATTTTCCTGGTCCAAAAAGTCATGATTTTGCACATACATAATGTTCAAGCCAAACGTCCACTTTTCAGCCATAGTAGACTATACTCATATTGATAATCACTCTCTATTTTCTATGCTTGTGCATTTTATTTTTCAAAAAGCAATGCAGGGAGTATCGCAAAGATGTCTGAGCATTTTTAAGAGACACGAGCCTTTTGCATTGAATTATGACAGGATTTAAAGCAGTTTATACTTTGGGCATCATTGCAGGTTTAGTTTATTCAATATGCTGTCACACTAATTGGGAACATAATGGTCACCACTCACACCTTCACTGATGGTTTACTCTTGTTTGTGACATTCAAGTGAACCCTATCTCAAAATGTGGAGGTGCCAGAGAAGTTCCCTCCCAGTCAGGGACATTCGGCCTCGGATCTCAGGTGACCATCCTCTAAGACAGATTTCGGGATACGCAACAAAGCAGAGCAGCCAAGCAGAGGCTGATAACAAAGCTCAGTATCCATGAGGGTGACCTTAAATGGGACCTTGGGTTCACGTCACAGTACAAATGACCTCACTACGCAATATACTCTCTCACACACACACACCCTCTCACAGGCTCATACTCTGTCACACTCAAGCACACACTCTCCCTCTCACATGCACGCCCGCACACATACACACATAGGTATATAGGTTGAATTTGCATTTGCAGAACTGTATTTGCAGATGTATTCTATTTTGTTCAAAAAGCACACAATCTACAGGCAGTCAATCTATGTGACATCTTATGAATTCCTACTTTGGAAAAAGAACAGTCTGACTCGAGACTGGAAGACAGACAGGCTCTAACCTCACACCTTTAAATGCATTGTCTGAGCTGAGACATCACTTTTTATAAAACTTTAAGTTATCTCGGGAATGTGACATGAAAGAAGTTCTGGGATTTACATATTAATGAATTGATACCTGCAACCCATGCTAAAAGATAAAAGACTTAACAGCAATTTAGGTTTGTTTAATATACCATTTCAGTTGCATGACACTATGCTCTTTTGCTGTAGCTTGTGTATCTTATGATCCTGCCCACTAGTTACCTGATAAAGGAGCAGCGCTCTGAAAGCTAGTACTTCCAAATAAACCTGTTGGACTATAACTTGGTGTTGAGATTTATAACCTATTTCAAAAAGCATTTTTAAAGGTTTCAAATGTCAAATTACATGAGTTTTACCAGTTCTAACAAACTATGTAAATAGACATAGACACTATATTTAATAAATCTGATATCAAGATAACAAATGCCCTCTTTATGTT
>NC_057724.1:15884962-15942749 GCF_004010195.1 Chiloscyllium plagiosum
GGGTGGGGGCGTGGGATTGGACCGGGTTGAGAGTAGGGTGCGGGATTGGACCGGGTTGGGGGCAGGGTCTCGCGCGCTGCTGCAGTCTCCTGAATAGGGAGCAGACTTTAAAAACTCCAAGCCCCAGAGGAAAGGCATTTAATTGGTTTTCCCAATAATCAATTATCCGAACATAATAGTGCCTGCCCATCACGTTCAGATAATTGAGTTTCCACTGTAATCATTTTGTGATGTCCCTGACTGCTGAAGTGTTCCCTGATTGGGAGGGAATTTCCCTGGCACCTCCAAATTTTGAAATAGGGTTCACTTGAATGGCAGAACAAGAGTAAACTATCAGTGAACGTGTGAATGGTGACCATAATATTGCCAATATGTCAGTGTTAGTTTCATGTCAATGTTCAGTGATCCCATTTCATCAGGAGCTTTACTTGGAGTTAATACTTTTCATTAAGCGACCAAAATGCCTCCAGAACGTGACAGTTCATTACTTCATAGAGTCTCAAAACTGAATTTTTACATTTGACACATGTAATCCACCATTTGATAAAATCATGGCTTATCTTATTGTGGTCTCCAGTACACCTTATTGCCTGCCAGCTAATTGTGAAGAATCTTTCACAGCCAAAAAATATTCAACAGATCTACCTTCACCACACTCTGGCAAGAGAAATCTATAGTCTCAGGACACTCAAAACTCTGGGGTGGCACAGTGGCTCAGTGATTAGCACTGCTGTCTCACAGCACGAGGCACCAGTTTTCGATTCCTGCTTCAGCTACTATCTGTGTGCAGTTGGCACATTCTCCCCGTGTCTGCGTGGGTTTCCTCTGGGTGCTCCGGTTTCCTCCCAAAATCCAAAAGATGTGCAGGGCACGTGAATTGGCCATGTTAAATTGTCCACAGTGTTAGGTGCATTAGTCAAGGGTAGATGTAGGATAGGGGTATGGGTCTGGGTCTGGGTCTGGGTGGGTTGTTCTTTGGAGAGTCAGTGTGGACTTGTTGGGCTGAAGGGCCTGTTTCCCTACTGTTGGGAATCTAATTTTAAAAAACAAATTTGCATTTGTAGCATCTTAAATGGTAGACCCCTTATTTTTAAGTGTGGCCTCTTGGCTCTGGTGTCACCCACAAGTGGAAACATTATTTCAAAATCCACTTTAAGTCCTCCCAGGATCTTTAATATTGCAACAAATCACTTCCCAATCTCAGAGATATGAATAGAAGGTCAAGGTGTCCAGCTGTTCCTCATTGAATAGCCCGCTCATCTCAGTAATCGGCAAGTGAATTTTCTCTAAACTGTGTATTCTTTCTTAAATAAGGAAAAGAAAATTGTACTTCAGGTATGGCCTCATCACCATCCTATATTTTTGCACTAAAACATCCCCTACTTCATTTTTATTCCATTTCCATTGTAATAACCAACATTCTATTTGACTTGACTTTGGCCCTGCATTTTAATTGTTTTTAAAGTTCTTCTTCTAGGTTATGCAGATCTCGCAGCACCAGTATTTCACTCTTTCCATTTTAATAACATGCTTTTCTTAATTGCCCAAGTGGACAAGTTCACATTTTCCTATATAATACTCCATCTGCCTAACTTTGGTCCACTCAATCTATATTCATTTTTGAACTCTTATTTCATCTTCACAACTTACTTCACTATATATGCTTGTGCCATGAGCAGATTTAGCAGCCATACATGTTGTCCTTTCATCCAAATTACTGATAGATTGTAAATAGTTGAGGTCACACCAAGAGAATGTTTACTAGGTTGATTCCTGCAATGATGGAATTATGTTAGGAGGATTGGTTCAGCAGGTTGGGTCAATGCTCATTGGGGTTTAGAAAAAGGAGTAGTGATCTTACTGCAAAATTAGATCAAGACTTTTCACAGATTTGATGCTAAAGGAATGTTTTCGTTGTGGGCGAATCCAAAACGAAGGAATACAGTAAAAATATCAGGTCTTATTTAAGACAGAGATAAAAAAAGTTTCTTCTCTCAGAGTTGTTAATCTTTGGGATTTGCTTGGAAAGCAGTGAAAGTTAACTTGTGGAATATATTCAAAGGTTGAGTTAGGCAACTTTTTTATGTTCCAGAAAGTCCAGGATATTGGGTATGCAGAAAAGTGGAGTCAAGTCCACAAGTAGATCAGCCATAATTTTACTAAATGGTGGAGCACACTTAATAGGTCAAATGGCCTTTTCTTGATCCTATTTCTTACGAACTATCCTCTCCTCACTATACAGGAATATGGTGCTACAAAAGATTAATAGAAAGCAATTAGGAGCCTAAACCAACTGAGTGTTGCTCTTTTTTATAAGCCAAGGACAGCAAGCACAAATAAAATGATGCCAAAATGTGTTTTTTTTTAATGTTTCCATTGTTAACAGCATATTATGCTATCCATTGTACATTTGTACAATACTGTATATTGGGACATTTATTTTAAATACATTAATATGAGATCTGCAGAGGAAAGAGTGGCAAATGAATTAAAACAAAAGTTTGGTGCAACCGGAGTTAAAAATAAAGTTCATTCATGAACAGATTGATCCTGTACAATGTACTTGTTCCACAGATCTGGGGATACTTCAAAATGCTTGCAAGGAACAGTAATTTGTTTTCCCAGCTTTAATTTAATAATTGTAAAGTAAAGCAAAATCTGTGTTATTAATTACATGAAATTGGACAGAATAATTGGTTTCCTCTTATTGTATTACAAATAATTTAACATTTGCCAGTGTACAAATGCAGTATTGTAAAAGTTGAATAATTTGATAATTGCAATTAAAGTGTCCTAAAATGAACAACAAGTCAGATTGAAATTCAATGAAATTTGGCAAAGGATAAAACACAGTCATGCAACAGTTCTCAAAATACATGAGGCAGCAGTTGCATCCAGTAACGCGCAACCACAGGAAAATATTCCCCCAGGCCTCTCAAATACAATGAGAGGAAATAGTGAGGAGTCACTTGCCAATCACAGGTTGCTTCTCATCCATGTTTTCTGCTAAGAGCCTTACTATTAATCTGTCAGCAGTAAATAAGGAAGAGAGCAAGCCCAAGGTTGGAAGGTGAGTTGCATCAGTCAGTTTAGATTAAAATTACGTGGGTTCAGAAGCTACAATTTTGGGGAAAATATAGTGTATATGACAATAATGAACACTGGCAATGATGAAATTTAATACTGATTAATTTTATTTTGTCACAATTTGGATTTCCACGGTGCCACACCTCAAAGCATCTTGCATGCTATGAATTCTTAAATATGCAGAGCTGTGTTGGAGTCAAACATGTGCAGTTGAGTTATGAAGTTAAGTTCTAAAGAAAAATCATTAGACTTGAAGCATTAACTCTGTTTCTCTCTGCAGGTGCTGTCAGACCTGCGGAGTTTTTCCTGCACTTTGTTTTTATTTTTGATCTCCAGCATTATTCTTTTATTTTAGCTATCATCTCAGTAGTCTGTAGAAAGTATGTTTAGCTTGGTAGCCTTTTCCATATAGCAGAGGTTTTTTTTTAGAAGAGCACTTTCTGCTTGTTGACTTGTGCCAATTAAAAATACAATTGTGTCCAGGAAATTAATACTTGCCTTGTGCAGTGTCGACATTGTTTAATGAACAGTGATGCTTCTTGGATATAATGATAAATTATTCTGATTCTTCTGAGAGTTCAAATCTCATATTCATTAACACAAGCATTTTTACTAAGTAACTGCATTACCTAATGAAAAAGGAATCACTGAAACCAAAAAAAAATCTCCGAAAATCAAACATTAATCCTCAAGAAATCTTGAAAGGAGCCGTTGATAAAGGATTATTTTGAGCTCTCAAATGTAATATAGCCTACTTCTACTTCTGGGTGTAAACACTGAGGTAATGGCAATGTGTATAAGTCCAGAGTAGCTCTCAAAAATCCCAAACTGAAATTTATTACCTCTCAGACTCCAAAGTTTTTTTCTTTCTTTCTCTTGCACTTACTGAACAGGACTGAGCAAAAAGTCTGCAAAAAATAAAAATATGAAAAGTCACAATTGTAACCATTTAAAATGTATAACTTAGTTAAAATACACTGGCACAATTTGAAATTCATTGCCACATTCTTCCTAAAGTCAAGAAACCATCCATTTCCTTTAAGTGGCCATGAACAATGTCATAACAGACAGTTTTTAAATAAAAAGGATTGCTTTGAAGGATCTATCCCATATTATTTAACGGGATGTGGGATAATCATTGCTTACCAACCACAAACATTTATAAGTATCTGTGAAGCTGCTCAGGTCCTGCTTTCATTCTCAAATCTTCAATTACTTGTCAGTATGTTTTAGTAGTTTATCAGCTGTATTTCTGTGAACTCGTTGTTGAAACAGAAAAATAAATGGGGTCATTTAATCACTTTACGATTGTGAATAGAATGGTGCATGTCAACAACATTTGGAAAATACCAATGTTATTGCTGGCAGTCAGCATAAAACCACATGCCTCCACTCACATTGAATGAAAATCCTAAATAATCCAAGTGCCTCAAGCTATTGAATCAGAATTTTACATGGAACAAAAGTCAGTTCAGGCTCTAAGTTTTCTTGCTGAGCTGAAATGTTTCTTTTCAGACGTTTCGTCACCATGCAAGGTACCATCATCAGTGAGCCTCCAGTGAAGCGCTGGGGTTATGTCCCACATTCTATTTATGTGTCTTGATTCCTTAAGGTGGGTGATATCACTTGCAGTTCTTTCTCTCACAGGTTGGTAAATGTAGTCCAAATCGATGTGTTTATTGATGGAGTTCGGGTATGATTGCCAGGCCTCTGGGAATTCCAGTGCATGTCTATTTAGCCTGCCTCAGGATGGATCTGTTGTCCCACTTGAAGTGATGTCCTTCCTCGTCTGTATATAAGGATACTAGTGATAGCGGGTCATATCTTTTTGTGTCTAGTTGGTGTTCATGTAGCCTGGTGGCTAGTTTTTATCCTGTCTGCCCGATGTAGTGTTTGCTACAGTCCTTGCATGGTATTTTGTAAATGACATTTGTTTTGCTGGTTGTTTGTATAGGCTCCTTTAGGTTCATCAGCTGCTGTTTAAGCATTGTGATAGGTTTGTGGGCTACCATGATGCCAAGGGGTCGGAGTAGTTTGGAAGTCATTTCAGAAATGTCTTTGATGTACGTCCATGTGCCTTGAGTTTCTGGGCACATTGTGTCTGTTTGTTTGTTGTTTCGGAATCAGTGGACTATGTTTATTGGGTATCCATTCTTTTGAATATACTGTATAGGTATTTTTCTTCTGCTGCTCATAGTTCCTAGGTGCTACAGTATGTTGTGGCCCATTTAAACAATGTCGGGGTGATTGCTCCTGTAGCTAAGTATCTGGTCTGTGTGTGTGTTACTTTCCTATAGACACAGGTCTGAAGTTCTCCGGGCTTCAGAACTTCTCCGAAGGACATCACTTCAGCTGGGACAATATATCCATCCTGGGACAAACTGAACAGAGCATGCACTGGAATTCCTACAAGCCTGGCATTCAAACCAAACTCCATCAATAAACACATCAATTTGGGCCCCATTTACCAACCTCAGAGAAAGAGCTGGAAATGATATCACACACCTTAAGAAACCAAGACACATACATAGAAAGTGGGATAGAATACCAGCATTTCAGCGGAGGCTCACTGATGTTACCTAACATGGTGGCGAAATGCCTGAAAAGAAACCTTCCAGCTCAGCAAGCAAACTTACACCTGAACCTCAAGCTGAGCTACAAATCTTCTCAAAAATCGCAAATAATACTCAGCTTTGTGCTGAAATGTAATCCTACATTTGACCTAAAAAGCAAACCTATACTAAATTTTATCTCAATGCACAAGTATTGTATTTTTTAAAATTATCAAAACATAGGTATTAAATAACTGTCAACCAAGTAACCAAATTATATTTGTATAGTGCTTTCACAAAATGAAACATTCCATGGTGCTTCACAGGAGCATTATAAAACAAAATATGACAACAACCAATGGAAGGAGACTAGGTAAATGATCAAAGACCATATCAATAAAGAAATTAAAGAATGTTTGAAAGAAGGAAAGTGAGGGAGAAATGTGACTGATGTAGTGAAGTGAATTTCAGAGCTTAGAATCTGAGCATCTAAAGACAGGGTCATCAATGGTACTGCAACTAAAACCGGGAATTCACAGATGCCATACAAGATAGAAGGAACATCCCAGAAGCAATATGTCGTATATGGCAAGGAGGGATAAACTCAGTAAAACCATAATCACTACTAAGGTAGTGAGTAAACTGTTGGAGTGACTGGGTCCTGATGGACCGCATCCTCAATCTTAAAAGAAGTGGCTAAAGAAACAGTTGATTTTAAAGTTGATTTATTTTAGAGTTTTTCAAAACTTTCTTGACTCAGGGACAGTCCCATGAGATAGCAAATGCACCTGTTTTATTCAAAATGGGAGGGTCACAGACAGCAGGAAACTACAGGTCAGTTAGCTTACTTCCATCATAGAGAAAATATAGAAACTATTAATAAAAATGTTATAGCAAAACCCTGAGATGAACTCAAGGTAATCAGGCAGAGTCAACCTTTTTTCTGTTAAAGGGAGATCATTTTTGATCAGTCTATCAGTGTTCTTTAGAGGTAGCATATACCACGGATAAAGGGGCACTTTATGGATGCACTATGCTTAGATATCCAGGTAGTATATGATCAGATTCCAAAACAAAGGTTATTGTGGAAAATAAAAGCTCATGGCATGTTGGCACAGACAGAAGATTGGCTGGCTTCCAGAAAGCAGAGAGTAGGTGCAAAGGGCTTGTTCTAGGTTGGCAAATTTCAAAAAAGTGGTATGGCCATTGTTGGGATCTCTACAGTTTAATTTATATAAACATGAAGGGAATGAAGGTATGTTCCTGAATTTGCTGATGACGTAAAAGGTATGGAGGAAAGTAAGTTCAGAGGATGTACAGACTTTAAACTGTATTTCTCTTCATGCACTGCCACACCCGCTGATTCTCTCCAGCATTTCCATTTTTTGTTACAAAATGGTACAAATAGGTTAACTGAGTGTGCAATGATGTTGCAAACAGGGTGTGATATGGTAAGATGTTAAACTGTTCTATTTGGCATGAAGATGCTTTTTAAAAAGCATGCAATCTAAATGGTGGGAGATTGCAGAACTCTGAGGTGCAGAAGAATCTGGACCTTGCTAAAGGTTAGTACGCTGTACTACAGGTAACTAGGAAAACAAATAGAATATTATCATTTATCACATAGGCAAGTGAATACTGAAATAGGGAAGTTATGCTTCAGTTGGATGGATTTCTAACAATAAAATCCTGGTGATCAACCTTGGTTAGGAGATAATACAGTGGGCAACAGTTATACAGCTGAAATTTACTTAGATTTTCAAAAGTTCTTCGACAATGTTGCCCATAATAAATTATAAGGATCATGCTGCATAACGCATTGTTGGCTCATTTCAATTTAGAATACAGAGATGGAATGAAGGTGGCAGACTGACAGAAGGTGGGAAATGCTACTCCATCAGGATCAGTGCTAGGACCATTACTATTCACAATTTGAACATTTAAATCCAAGAAACACAATTTCTAAATTTATAAGTGATAAGACTGGGTGCATAATCAAGAGAAAGTAAATTCCAGAGGAAGTTTCTCAGAATGATCCAGGAAATGAAGGGCTTCTCAAAAGGAGAAACCCTGGGTCTGGTCTCGATGGAATTTAGAAAGATGACATTGAAACTTACAGAATACTGAGAGGCCTGGATAGAGTCGACTAGAAGATATTTCCAATAGTAGGAGACTAGCTCCAAAAGGCACTGGTTCAGAGTAAAGGGAAGACACTTTAGAAATGAGATGAGGAGAATTTCTTCAGCTGGAGGGTGGATAATCTGTGAAACTCATTGCTGCAGAAGTTTGTGGAGGCCAAGTCATTGAGTGTACTTAAGATGGAGATAAGGGGATCAAGGCTTAAAGGGAGAAGGCAGGAGAATGAGGTTGAGAAATACATCAGCTAAAAATAAATGGTGGAGCAGACTCAATGTGCTGAATGGCCCAATTCTGCTCTGATATCTTATGATCGAAGTTACAAAATAACGATAACAAACTTGCAGAATGTGAAAACATTAGACAAATGAATTCAGCACAGATGTGTAGTGGTGTACTTCTGTACGAACAGGAAGTCCCTTATTACATGGAAAGAGCAGGCCTGTTGGAAGAGGAATAAAGAAATCTCAAAGTACAGAGGTATCAATCACTAAAAGTTGTGCCCCATGTTTGCAAAGACATTTTAAAAATATAAACCAAGCACTGGGCTTTATTTCCACAGAGACAGAATTGAAAATGAGTAAGTTATGCTAAATCTTTAAAAAACATTACTAAAGCAACATGTAGAATACTGCATGTAGGTGGCTATATCAATAAAAGGATACATAAACATTGGAGAGGTCCAGAGAAGATCGAGAGGAATGGTATTACAAACATACAGCAAAGCATATCACAAAACAATCAATCAACAGGGTGGGTTCTCTTTTCTGAAGAGAAAGCTGAAGAGTGACACAAGAAAAGATATTTAAGGATACAAAAGATTCTGATAAGTGTGAAGAGATAATTTTCCATCTTGTGGAAAATAGCATAACTGAAGGCATCAATATAAGGTACTCAAGAAATCTAATAGGAAATGCTGAAGTAACATTTTTACACAAAGAGCAGTGAGAAAACAGAACTCATTACCATTAGTAGTTTAAGCAAATTGTGTAAATAGGGTGAGCTGGCAAGTATGAGTGGGAAAGGAATAGATTGATGCAATGGTGCTTTGAGAAAAGGAGAGAAGAGAGGAGGCTTGGACAGAGCATAAACAGCAGTATGGACTAGCTGGGTCAAATAATCTGACTGGGATGTACTGCACAGAAACAAAGTCATGAAAAGAAAAGATGGTTAAAATGTTACACCTGAATCAAACAGAAAGAACAAATGTAAAGCATTTTACTTCAAGAATTACAATCACAGCTGGCTGACACAAACTTGAACTGCATCAGTAAGGAAGCAGGTCCCACAGTAAATTTATAGAAAGGAACTGAAACACTAAAACAGGTACTAGAATACAGTAAAGGTTAATACATTCTAGTTCTTATACTGCATGCAGAATAATATACCAGCTGATTTAGTTCTTATACTGCATGCAGAATAATATACCAGCTGATTTAAAAGTCCCAGGAAATTGACAGTATGGGTTCTTTATCTTCAGAAGCCTCATTCAAATATATCATCTCTGTAGACAGAATCCCTAAAATCACACTTTTTACATCAACTTGGAACATATAGCTTTAACTACAATATATAATCTACTTAACCAAATCAACAGAAATGAAACAATATGGAAAGTGCAAGTAGTAACAAAAACACAATAGACACTGCTTATTATCAATGAGAGATTTTCGGGATTCTGATAGTATTAGTGAGCTACTGTTTATGTGATGCAGACTCTAGTTTTCGTTTTAAGCTACAGCTGGCCTAATTAGGTGCAACAAATAAATACCATGACCTGTGCTTAGAGCGTCCCAATGAAAACACTGGATGGTTCAACATTCCTACGGTTAAATTAGAGCTTAACACACTAAAATACACTTCAGCATCAGCCTAAGTAAGATCTATAAGACTGGGAGAAAAAAAAACTTTAGTGAAATAGGTGTCAATGGAGATAAAATGAACTCTAATCTCCAATCTTCACTAATAGTAGTAGTAGCTAACTACATATGCAAACCTAGAAGGCACAGCACATCAGATTTCAAAAGATTTGAAATCTTAAAATGCGAGGTATTGAATGACAAATCTGCACGAGAAGGTGCCATCAGATGATACCATACCTTATCATACTATTATTTGTCCAGGATGCATTATTTATTCCCTTTATTTTTGTTGACTATATACAATTTTAGTAGGTAAGTAGCATTAATGGAACAAGATCAAAACACAAAATCCATAATGGCAATCCTAAGAAAACTTCGTGTGGCACTTTCCAAAGATGAGAGATCCTGGGCACAATTTCATATTAACATTACGTGTGCCAGCTGAATATAACTGTTTTAACACTTGCTTTGAAATTTTGCACAGTGGTACAAAAAAGCCACTTCCATTATTTTGTTGCTCTATAAATGTACCTTGATCCTGGTCCTGCTGCCTTTCTTCTCTGGACAAAGTTTTCATTGAATGTTGCTTTAAATGTTAATGGTCTCCGTCTGTACTCAAACATCATGAGCATCAACCATCCCAGTGAGAAACATCCCAGTGTGAAACAAGGAAGTAAAAGGTATTGGGAAAGCATATGGAAGTTATTAGTAATAATATGCAAAAGGAAATCAAGTCTTGGTATTTGATATTCTAAAAACAAAACTGCCACATTTGGCGATATATGAAAGAAGAACACAAAAGGATTAGAAAGAAAGATTAAAAGAAGAATTTAAAAGAAGCAGAAACATGCAAGAGAGAAAGACAAGATTATTTAATCTCATGGTCCCAATCTACAGATTTACAAAATGTTATTTTCAGGATACCATCTAAATGAAACTATAATATTTAAAACTGCACCTCACTGCCTTTACAATATTACCTTTGAAAAACTGCATACAGTAAAAATGTAATGCCTTCTACAAAATCTTTTATATAGTCTACTGCTGACAACTTGAAGATACCACATCATAGTGACTTGAGTTAGGTATTGTAATTAAGTGGGAATTACTCAATTATCAAGTAATTTGCATCAGGCCACTTCAAATTCAAAGTAGACAGTATATTTTAATTAGTCGTAATGGTGACATAAATCATGTTACTGCATCTAAATAGTTATAATTTAAAAATTGAGAAGAATAAAGATTAATTCTACCTGTTTTGTGGCTCTTGCTGCAATAATTGAGCAGCTATTTTACGCAAATCAGTCACTTCCTTCAACTCATCCTCATCTCGAATCATTGTCTGCAAATCCCTTGAAGGCCTGCAATTTCATAATAAAGTAATGTTACTTTGAGGAAACATCTACAGAAAACACATTTTTTGAAAACAACATGACCTTGAGCAATAAAGTGACATGTCCTTAATTTTATCTACTCCACAATTTAACAGTAATACTTGAATTCATCAGAAATGCTTTTTTTCTTGGAAGTCATTTTTATTGATGTTAAGGGAACTTAGCTGGATTATGAAACTTCCACTGAAGTCAAACAAATAGTAAACGTCTAAAAGTCTTAGTTTTATTTTTAAATGGAGACAGATGGGTCTTGTAACATTCAGGGCAATACATTTTACAGAAACCACCATAAAAAGTGCATTTTCTGAGAATCCATCCAACTGGAGCATACAGGAACTTCCGCAAGATTCCAAACAAGCATAATAGAAGTTGGAATGCTGGTGGAATTATTTTAAGAAAACAGTAATGTGGAGATATAACAATTGTAGCAATTCACTGGATGCCTATGAAAATAAATTTTGCTGCAAGTGTTTTCCCCCATTACAACATTTCTTTCAAGGCTGAAATATTTGATGCACTGTAAAACATTTTTGGGTGGTCCAACAACAGACAAAATGCTCCAATTAACCGTTTCTTATACTGGGATTAGCATGGATATTTGAACACAGACATTTCAGGAACAGCTAGAATTTTTGGCTTTTACCAACAAATGTGAAGGCTGGCTGGACAGATCAGGCTTGTAACCACTGGAATTTAGAAAAGAAAGCAGCAGCATGACTGTGACACAAGATCCTCAGGGATCTGAAAAGGGTGCATAAGCAAAGAATATTTCTTCTTGTGGGAGAATCCAGAACTGACGGTCACTGTTTCAAAGTCAGGGGTCACACATTTAAGGCAGACATATGGAGAACATTTTTCTTAGAGAGGGCCAGGAGTCAAAGAGTGGCAGCTGAGACAGAGTTCAATAGACTTTTGATAAGAAAAAAGGAAAAAAGGTTATTGAGGGACAAGCAAGAATGCGATGCAATCAGCCATACGTTTGACAGGCCAAGTGGCTTACTCCTATGCCTAAATATTGTATTGTCACATATCCCAATGGCTTTGCAAAACGAGAAATGATCAAAAATAAAAGGTGATTAGTGGTCAGGAACCTTTCTAGAACTTGGGAAATTCCACATTATCTCAACTTCTTGGTCAATTTGTCTGAAATTTTAAAAAAAGGGCACTTCTTCTGGCAAACATTAAATATACTCAATGATTGTAATGTTTGCCATTTTATACAAAGTGAATCTTTTAAAGTATAATATGCGGTTAAAACTACTTACAGACAAGAACAAATGTGCGTTGACATTTAATTTTTCAAAACAATAAAGCAAATGAGTATTAAATTGATTAGAAAATGCATTTTTTTCCTCAAGACGTCCTTTCATAGGTAAAAGAGCAGTGTTAACATTCAGTGTGCACCAGAGTTTTCAAAGAACAATTCACATCTCATCAATTTTTGTCCCAAGTTTCTCCTTCAAGTTTAACCAAAGCTAATGTGCTTCAATTACTCTGTCATGAAATCCTAAGCAGTTATTGAGTAATAAAGCTTTACATGTCATCTGTTTCTTTTACCAAGCACATCAGCAACTACATTTAAATTGCAAAGCCCTCATCTACTTTCTTAATTACTTCATTTAAAAAAAACAAAATCTCCTAAAAGTCTGTTTCAAGTATTTAATTAATTGAAATACAGTAACTATTTTCCAGGTTTGAAGTAGATAATGACTTCAAGCTTGGATATCTCTCGTTATTTTTGCAGTTTTAAGTAAATGCATGCTCATACCGTGGTTCATCTCCCCAGTTATTATCTTTTGCAAGCTGTGATTTTTCAGGCAACTTTCCTCGTTCCTGAAACAGAACACATTACTGAAATCAGTCATCACTGCCACCCAAGCTATATTTTATAAGGACATTAAGTATGAAACCTTGTGAAATCATCACTCACCAAATATTTTCAGGTTACTACGTGACCACAACACACCTTTGAAATTTCAATATACAACTTGAATTCAAATTCACAGGTTATATTTTCAGTTAAACTAACCTAAGAAATTTTAAGAAAAAAACTATGTAAACAATAAACAGATCTCAAAACCCTTCAACCGCAGAGGCTTCCAACTATTTCTCTATTTTCAGGGTCAACATAATAAACATATTCCTAATTATCAAACTGCAGAATGCCTACTCATGTTAGAAATACGACTTTGAATATGAAAGGGAATGTCTCGAAATTCAGGAAGAGCTTCAGCTGTCCAATGATGTGTCCCATATGCATTACCTGCCCCTCAGCAGGAATACCCGATCCAGCTGTTATAAATGAAAGAAAAAGGTGAGACTATTTTTAAACAGAAGCAAACTATGCCTGAAAAGTTATTCTTTGAAGGACGCTGATAAAGGAAATAAGATTCATGTGAGGTGCTACATTGGAAGCTGTTGATAAAATCAAGACAACTTGTATTAAATGAATGCTGCAAAATAAATTTGAAGCTCTTTAAAAAATAGGTTGAAGGATGTTTTTCAGATTGGACAGAAATAAATAGTGGTGTTCTTCAATGGCGAGTGGTGGGATCAAGTGCATTTAATATTAAAAACAATTTGATATCAGATAGCCAAATTTAAGCATTTTCAAATCACTCTAAATAGGAAGCAGGATTAACTGAAGTGGCACACTAGTGGCTTTAGAGGAGAATCACAGGTTAGGAAATTGAGCCAAGTTTTAAAGTTATAGTTCAATGGTGAAAGGGAAGCACTACATTTTGAATAAGGAAACATTAAATTGTAGAAAAGGGTTAGAAACAGCAATGTTGAGAATCATAGGTGATCACATTTAAGGTGTAACATTTTGGTAAGACAAACCAAGACAGGACTTACACTGTTAATGGTAGGGCTCTGGGAAGTGTTGTCAAGCAAAGATATCTCAGGATTTAGGTACATATCCCCTTGAAAGTGGAGTCACAGGTAGGCAGGGTAGTGGAGGCAGCATTTGGCATGCTTGCTTCAATCGGTCAAAGCATTAAGTATACGAGTTGGGGTGTCATGTTGAGGCTGCACAGGTTTTTGGTGAGAACACTTTTGGACTACTGCAGTTTTAGTCGTCCTGCTATAGAAAGTGCATTTTTAGATTGGAAAGAGTGCAGAAAAGATTTACAAGGATGTCACTGGGACTACAGGTTCAGTTATAAGGAGAAGCTGAATAGGCTGAGAAATTTTCCTACTGGAGTGTAGGTGGTTTGAGGGGTGACCTTATAGAGGTTTATAAAATCATGAGGGGCATAAATAAGGTGAATCGCAAAGCTCTTTTCCTAGGGTAGAGAAATTCAAAATGAGAGGGCATAGTTTTAATATTAGAAGGAAAAGATTTAAAAGGGACCTGAAGGGCAACCTTTTCACAGAGGGTTGTGCGCATATGAGATGAACTGCCAGAGAAAGTGGTAATTGTGGATATAGTTGCAACATTTAAAAGACATTTGGACAGGTACATGAAAAACAAAGATTTTTAAAGATATGAGCCAAACACAGGCATATGGGTCATTTAGTTTGGGAAACTTGGTCTGCATGAACAAATTGGACCAAAGGGTCTATTTCAGTGCTGTATGACTCTCTAAATATTTGCAAGTTAAAGTTAATAAAGTTAATTAAAGTTAAGTAAATGTGGAAATGTACATGTGAAACCTCAGGAGATGCGCAAAGTGTACAATGAATATTTCTCCTCTGTGTTTACCGTGGACAAAGACAAGATGACTTTGAAACTTGGACAAGTTAGTGGTGATATCTTGGGAACAGTCCATATCACAGTAGAAGTGGTGTTGGACATATCAGAATGTTTGAAGGTGGATAAATCTCCTGGTCCTGACCATATAAATCAAAGAACTCTGCACAAGGCTAGAGAAGAAATTGCAGGGGCCCTGGCTGATGTATTTGCATCATCGATAGCCATGGATGAGGGCTTGGAAAACTGGAGGGTAGCAAATGTTGTGCCCTTATTCAAGGAGTGCTACAAAGAAAAACATGGCAACTATAGACCTGTGGTAGGTAAATTACTTGAGAAGATTCTGGGGGATAAGATATACATGCATTTTAGAAAGACAGGGTTTGATTAGAAGTGGTCAGCATGGTTTTGTGTGTGGGAGATCATGCCTCACAAATTTGTTAAGAGTTCTTTCATGAAATGACCAGGAAGGTTAATGAGGGCAGGGCAGTAGACGTGGTCTATATGAATTTTAGTAAGGCCTTTGATAAGGTTCCACGTGATAAGGTGCTCTGGAAGATTAGATCGCAAGGAATCTAGGAGGACCGGACAAATTGGATACACCATAAGCTTGATGGCAGAATGCCTGTCAGACTGGAGGCCAGTGACTGGGCGGTCATTGCAGGGTCCACTGTTATTTGTTATCTAGAACAATTATTTGGATGAGAACGTACAATGCGTATTAGTAATTTTGCAGAGGACACTACAATAGGTGGTATGTGGACAGTGGGGAAGATTATCAGAAATTGCAGCTGAACCTTGATCAGCTGGGGAAGTGGGCTGAGAAATGGCAAATCGTGTTTAATATAGATAAGTGCAAGGTCCTGCATTTTGGAAAGTCAAATCAAGGTAGGAGTTTCGTGGTGAATAGTAGGGCCTTAAGGAGTGTAGTGGAACAAAGGGACCTTGGACTTCAGGTACACAGCTCTGAAAGTGGAATCATAGGTAGAAAGGGCAGTGAAGGAGGAATTTGGCACACCAGCCTTCATCAGTCAGGGCACTGAGTACAGGAGTTGTGAAGTTATGTTGCAGTTGTACAGGATGTTGGCGAGGCCGCACTTGGGAGTACAGTATTGAGTTTTGGTCACCTTGCTATAGGAAGGATGTCATTAAACTAGAAAGGGTGCAGAAGAAATTTACATGGGTGTTGCCAGTCTGAGTTACAGAGAGAGGTTGGACAAGCTAGGACCTTTTCCTTTAAAGCGTAGGCAACTGAGGGGGATCTTGTAGAAGTGTATAAAATCATGAGAGACATGGATAGGGTGAACGCACTCAGTCTTTTTCCAAGGATTGAGGAATCGGGAACTAGAGGGCATCAGTTTAAGATTGGGGGAAAAGAATAAATGGAACCTGAGGGGCAATCATTTTTACACAGTGGGTGGTGCACATGTGGAAAACAGGAAGTGGTTGACGCGGATACATTAACAACATTTAAAAGGCATTTAGACAAATACATAGATAGGAAAGGTTCACAAGGATATGGGCCAAGTGGAGAGAAATTGGGTTAGGGTGGATGGACAGTTTAGTTGGCATGATTCTGGATTAGTGGTGCTGGAAGAGCACAGCAGTTCAGGCAACATCCAAGGAGCTTCGAAATCAACGTTTCGGGCAAAAGCCCTTAGTTGGCATGGACCAGTTTGGGTTGAAGGGCCTGTCTTTGTTCTGTAGGACTCTAGGATAAAACATTGTTTAAGGACAGATGTGCAAGAAGCCAAGGGGCTATGTTAAAATTACATAATCATTTATCAAGTCCTAACTAAAAAATTATGCCCTGTTATGGACACCACAGTTTAACATAGATGTTGAGACAATAGAAAAGAATGTAAAGTGATTCATTATGGGAAGTACAATGGGCTTTAGTTACCAAGAGATGTCAGAAAAATTAAGGCTTTTTCACAACAGCAAATAACTTAGGCGATCTGATTCAAATACCCAACATTTCAGGTTTAAGAGTTCGAATAACATAGAACATAGAAGAATACAGCGCAGTACAGGCCCTTCGGCCCTCGATGTTGCGCCGATCCAAGCCCACCTAACCTACACTAGCCCACTATCCTCCATATGCCTATCCAATGCCCGCTTAAATGCCCATAATGAGGGAGAGTCCACCACTGCTACTGGCAGGGCATTCCATGAACTCACAACTCGCTGAGTAAAGAACCTACCCCTAACATCTGTCCTATACCTACCCCCCTTAATTTAAAGCTATGCCCCCTTGTAATAGCTGACTCCATACGTCGAAAAAGATTCTCACTGTCAACCCTATCTAAACCCCTAATCATCTTGTACACCTCTATCAAGTCACCCCTAAACCTTCTTTTCTCCAATGAAAACAACCCCAAGTGCCTCAGTCTTTCCTCATACGATAGCATGGCAGATTAAGTGATAAAAGTTGTCTGCAGTTTTTTTCAAAGCTATGAATTAATAGGCTTAAAAAAAAAGTGGAAAAAAAAACAATACAGAATGGTACCAAGTACACAGATTGTTTGGGGAACTGACATTTGCAGTGGGTCAACAATTCTATGCTTCACCTAGTGAAACGGGTTTTTTTGACGAGGCTCTCAGGCATCAGTAAATATTCAATAGTTCTAGGAGTCTGGGGCTCAACTTTATTTAATTTAATAGTCAATTTAATTATCCGTGAAAATAAGATAATGTAATGCTTAGACTGAAATCCCAGGTTGTTTTGAACAATTGGTGAAATATAAACAAATTATTCCAAGTTACATGGCTCGTGACTGACATGTAAAATTAGGACTTCCAAAACTTCCAGCTCAACTAAACAGATGTTGGATACAAAAAAGACTAACATCTGTTTAGATGAGCTGGAAGCTTTGAAAGCAAAGATTAAAAGATTTACCACAATTAATTTGTTGAAAGTATACTTGCAATATGAAGTTTTTAAGCAGGTTAATCATCATTAGGTTGCACGGTAATATATTACGCAAGGCTAAACAAGTTGTTCTAAAGATACTGAACAGTGTAGTGATTATGTGTTCTCTTTCAATTGTGGAGTCAAAGTTATAGGATAAAAAAGTCAGTTTCTAACAATTCACTACTATTCAAAATTGCTCATAATTCTAAACTACATGGACATTCTTCTATTTATTGAAATTGTAGGTAAAACGTGACTGGGATGGGAATGGAGAAGAAAAAGCTGTTATATTAATGCAACATGGGTGCTCTCAAGAGATTGAGTTAGTTCAGAGACACTGCTTTAAATATTCTGGAATATTGCACAAAGTAGGTTTAACTGTATTTTGCAGAACTAATGATATAAATACTGTGTATGGTCATGGGAGAAACTGGCTTGATTGATTAAAATCTCTTTTACTGATTCTGTAGCTTACTTTCATTCCAAGGTTTTGCAAATTTGCAAGTCAGTTAATTTTCTAATTTTCAGTTTAGGCCTATTTCAATGGCAAACATGCCTTTTGGTACTATTTCCCCACCTATTATTATTTCCAGACAATGCAAATTTTGAAGCATATATTTTTGCAACATCACACATTTACATTTGCAACTAGTTCAGAGAGCAAAACTGGGCAAAAGAGTGGATGTTATGCGTACAATAAAATTTGCAAACTACAACATTCTTTGAATTGTAATCACTTGATCCCCAAAGATTGTTCCATGGAAGCGTTTGTTGAGATTTGATAAAGAAAAACAGATGTCAAGAGTTAAAAAGATAAAACTATGTTTATGAAGGACAAAATGATTACGATATGAATTCTAACATAATAGGAAATAAAAATAGACATTGAGGAAACTCAGCATGTCTGACAGTTTCTGTACAGAAAAAGCAGGGGTAATGTTTCACGTCAAGTAACCCATTTCCAGTTCGGACGAAGGGTCACTCTGCGTCCTTTCCACATATGCCATTAAACCTGGTGAGTTTCTCCAACAATTTGTTTTTGTTTCAGATTTTCAATATTTGCAGTTCTTCGTTTTATCTAATAGAATGGACATTGTGAAAATCCACTCAACATTACATCAGTTGCTTCTGTACACTTACTTTTAAATAAGTAACAAATGGAGGAATTCGATGAACATCTCCAGCTTCAGATGGTGGTGTCTCCTCCTCATTTGCATTATCAATCAAGTCTAAATGCTCTTGATCCAATGAGGCTAAAATAAAATTTTAAGACGTTGGAAAAAAATGTTTTTAAACATCTACTTGTGTGGAATCAAAACATTATTACTGAGAAAATAGTTTATTCACAAGTCTGTAAGGCATTTGCCTTGAAAACAAAACATCACAATGTTAATTTAAAACTGGTACAAATTTCAGATAGTCGTTTTTCAAAATCCTGAATATTCAAACATTTCCAATCAGCACTCTAGCTTCTGCAAAAAGGATCTCTATCTTCTATGGGTTAGAGAGGTTGTCCAATTAAAAATTTGCACATTTTAAGCATAATTGAGAAAAACATTCCACATGATTTGCTGTTCTAGTCCCAACATCAGGGTCAAAATACACAATCACATGGAAAAGCCAATTAAAGAATGATCAGTCATCAAGTTTTGGATAAATTTGGTTGAGAAGAATGAATTACATGACCTGAAAGCTGACAAAATCTGAGATCAAGATACATAAGATGAATTTGGTCATTTCGCACTACATGGCCAGAGGTAGTTTTAAAGGAACAATCAACTTGAGGTGTAGATATAGGCAGTCACTGCAGAATTGATTATAAGTGGGCAAGAAGCCAACTAGGAAGATGGCAGAGATCCTGGAAGAGAGACATGGAGATGGCAGGGTCAGAGTAGAGAAGGTTAACAATCTAAGATAGGAACTTTGAAAACAAAGCAAATTAAAATCTAACAAGTAGTAAATCATAGAGCCATGCAAATCAGGAAGACTGCACATTTGGTTCAATTAGCTGTACAGAGACGAAGATACTTCCAGCATTAATTATTTTTAGGATCCTTGATCATCAAAAAAAATCTTCCAGGAAGCATATGCTGGAGGAAGAGAAGACAGGATTGGGCTTTGTTGTTATGAATTAGTTTTAAGTTTCTAAAATTCCCTTGATTAAGGGAATGTTCCAGTAGATTGGAAAATAACAAATATAACTCCCCTAATCAAAAAGGGAGGGAACCAGAAAGGAGAACTCGTAGCCCAGTGAGCTTAACATTTATCAAAGAGAAATGCTATATAGGCCTCTTGGATTGGTTGAAAGTAATTAGACACAGTCAACATGGTTTTGCGAACAGGAAATAGTGTTTGACTAATCTGTTTGAATTCTTTGAGGAGGTTTGCATCTCACAAACTTGAGGTTTTTTTTAAAAAATGGGGCCTAGGTAGTGTTGAAGAACAAGACCTCGAGACTTGGGTACATAATTCTTTAAAATTTGCATCGCAAGTAGAATGGGCAATCAAGGGGGCATTTAGCACACTCGCCTTCATTCCTCAGACCTCTGAATAAATGAGTTGGGATATCATGTTAAGATTATACCAGACATTGTTGAGGTCTCTTCTGGAATACTCTGTGCAGTTCTGATTGCCCTTTTATAGGGAGGATTTTATTAAACTGAACAGGATTCAGAAAAGATTTATCAGGAGGGCTTGAAATATAAAAATAGACTAGTAAGACTGGGACATTTCTCCACTCGAGTGTAGGAGGTTGACGGCCAACCTTATTCAAATTTATAAAATCAAGAAAGGCATAGATAAGGTGAATGATAAGGGCCTTATCAAAACTATCCGACATATTTTTAAGGTGGGAGGAGAAAGATTTAAAAAGGACATGAGGGGCAACTTTTTTTAAAAAAAAAAGTGGTTCATGTGTGAAATGAACTGCCCGATGAAGCGATAGATGCGGGTACAGTTACAATGTTTAAAAGGCAATTAGGTAAGTTCATGAGTAAGAAATATTTGGAGCAATTATGGGCCAAATGCAGGTAGATGGGACTAGTTAAGTTTGGGAACATGATCAGTATGGACTGGTTGGACTGAAAGGTCTGTTTCCATGTTGTAAGATTTATGACTAACTAACAGAGTATAATCGCCAAATTTGCTGCTGATACAGAGATAGAAAAGCAAGTGGTGAAGAGAACACAAGGAGGTTACAAAAAGATAAGATTGTTGAAGTGACTGGGTAAAAATATGGCAAATGGAGCATAATGCGGGAAAATGTGAAATTTTCAAAGAATAAAAAAAGCATGTTACTTAAATGATGAGGGATGGCACAGCTGAGATGGAGAAGCATTTGGGTATATGCTTGAATCATGAAAAATCAGTATGCAGTACAGAACATAATTAGGAAAGCCAATAGAATGTTATCAACTATCTCAATAGAACAGAATACAAAGGAAAGCAAAAATGCTTTAGTTATACAGGGCACTGTTGAAACTGTATCTGGAGTACTCTGCAGTGTCAGTCACCTTACTTCAGGAAATATGTGAATTCTTGGAGGGCATTCAGAAAAGGTTTAGGAGATTAATACTTGGAATGAGAAAAGGTTGGACAGGCTAAGTGTGTCGAGAGTGTGGTGCTGGAAGAGCACAGCAGGTCAGGCAGCATCCGAGGAGCAGGAAGATCGACATTTCTGGCGAAAGTCCTTCATCAGGAATCAATAGCACTTTTGCCCAAAATGTCAATTTTCCCGCTCCTTGGATGCTGCCTGGCCTGCTGTGCTTTTCCAGCACCACACTCTCGACTCTAATCTCCAGCATCTGCAGTCCTTACTTTCGCCAGGCTAGGTGTGTGTGTGCTGGAGTCCAGAAGAATAGGTGGTGACCTGATAAAGAATCACAAATCCTAAGGGATCTTGACAGGGAAGATTGGAAAGGATACCTCTTCTTATGAGAAAATCTAGAACTGTTTAAAAGTGTTTAAAAATCAGGGTCATCTATTTAAAACTGAAATTAGTCAAACCTTTTCTCTTGCTGAAATAGGTGGTGGAGATGGAGTCCTTGAACATTTTTAAGGCACAAGACAACAGATTCTTGATAAGCAAGGGGCTGAAAGGTTATCAGAGGTTAGCAGGAAATAGAAATGAGGATATATTCCAATCAGTCATGATCTTATTGAATGGTAGAGTGGGTCGAATAGCTGAATGATAACTGCTCCTAATTTATATGTTCTTATAACTGATAGACACTTTATGGCATCTAGATCTCAATAAAGCTTACTTCAATAAAAGTCATCATCAAGGAAGCAAAGAGAAAATGAAAAAAAAAGTAGTTAAAATTTCAAAGTATAATCTGCAACATACTTACTTTTGAGAGAATTGGGTTTGTCCCCAACTAAATGATTGTCTGATTTTAGAGGCAAATCCTTGGTTATTTCAGATACCTGAGAATGTAGGCTAATTGTATCATCATCTGAGGGCTAAACAGAAACATAAACATAAGAACACTTGCCAAGGACAGAAAATTAGGATTAGTTATTATAATTTTAAATAGCACTATGTAAAAACTGAATTGAAAATTAACAAAATGAGAGATGTCTGTCTACAATCATGAATTACTCTCATTTTTGTGATAAAATATCAAGACTATTGTTTCTAAATCAAATCCAGTTAGCAACCAAAGCTTTGCTTAGTATCTGCACCCTCCCTCCACAAAATCAAAAGATATAGGAGTAGCATTAGGATATTCAGCTTATCAAGTCTATGCCAATATGCAATCATGTCTGATATGTTTCACAACCCCATTCTCCTGTCTTCTGCCCATAACCTTTGATCCCCTTATCAATTAAGAACGCACCTATCTTCATCTTAAATACATTCAATGACTTAGCCCCCATAGCCTCCTGTAGCAAGGAGTTTCACACATTCACCACCTTCTAGCTGAAGAAATCCCTTATGCTTTCAGGTCTAAAGGGGCATCCTTTCACTCTGAGGCTGTGCCGTTGGGCCTAGTCACTCCTACAAGTGGAAATATCCTTTTCATGTCCAATCTATCCAAACCACTCAGTATTCTGAAAATTTCAATGAGATCCCCCCCTTCATTCTTCTAAACTCCCTCGGGTACAGATCCAGCATTCTCAACTGCTCCTCATACAACAAGCCCTTTATCCCTGGGATCATTCATGTATACCTTCTCTTGACCCCCCCCTCAATGACAACACATCCTCCCTGAGATACAGGGCCCAAAACTGCACACAATACTCCATATGCAGTCTGACCCAGAGCCTTATGCAGCCTCAGCAGTACATCCCTGCTATTGTATTCTAGCCCTCTTGAAATGAATGTATCTGCCTTCCTAACTGCCAACTGAACTTGCATGTTAACCTTAAGAGAATCCTGAACTAGGACTCCCAAGTCCCTTTGTGCTTCAGATTTCTGAAGCCCTTCCCCATTTAGAAAATAGTTTATGCCTTTATTCTTCCGACCAAAGTGCATAACCCTCATACTTTCCCACATTGTATTCCATCTGCCACTTCTTGGCCCACTTTCCTAGCCTGTCCAAGTCTTCTGCAGCCTCCCCACTTCCTCAATGCTACCTGCCCCTCCACCTTTGCGTAATCTTCAAACTTAGCAACAATAATCTCAATTCCTTTGTCTACATCAATAATGTATAATGTGAATAGTTGTGGCCCCAACAGTGACTTCTGAACTCCACTAGTCACTGGCTACCATCCTGAAGACGACCCTTTCATCCCCACTCTACCTTCTGCCAGTCAACCAATCCTCTATCCATGTCAGTACTGTGCCCTTAACACCATGGGCTTTTATCTTACTTAGAAGTCTCCTATGAAGCACCTTGTCTATCACTAACAACTTAATCCACATTTCCAATGTATCTGAATACAATTCTCCTCTACTCTCCTTGGCAATCTAGCTTTTGCCACTTGTCAAACCTGCAACACATTCAGAACACTGCTGTCAGGGTCCTATATTGCACCAGGTCCCATTAACTCAAATTTTTCCCTCTTTTGCTGCTAAACTCTGAAGCCAAATTGTTAGGGCCAAGTCTTTATCCCTATCTTCGAATAACAAAAAATATTCAAGTGGTCTCCATTCGACATAGGGCCACATATGGATCCTCCTTTCCTGTGAGCCCGAATTGTTTATTAATGGAAAATCAACACCTAACCAACCCCGTAGTTAGTATGTCTGTGTTCTTTGGAACACATGTCCAAATGAACACTGCTTTGTTGCTGTTCCCACTTGTTATATCTTTTAGAAACTTGGTTGATTAAACATTTCAACTGGCTCTGCCACCCCTTCCTAACTTATGCTGATGCATTCTCAAAAGGAGCACCATCAAAAAATATTTGTGTTGTCAAAGTTGAATGTACAAAGCACATTGAAGACTCAAGGTATTCAAGATGCTAGACATCTCAATCCCATAAATGGAAAATGGCCTCCGAAAAAGACTTTTAATGTTTCACTTTTGTCCCACAACGGGAAATGGTAAAGCTGTATTACATTACTACAGTACAAACTGGGATCTGAGTTGCTAACTAGATTAAAATGATATGATAAAAATAATTCCCAGCTATTTTGTTTTTATTTATTCATTCCCGGATTGTGGTCATTACAGGCTACACCAGCATTCCTTGCCTAGGAAACTCAACTAAATCACTGAGCAGGTTCACAGTACATAGCAGTATGTAATTTAATGCAAACTGATATTGAATTAGCTGAAAAGATACAAGAAAGCCATTATGACACAATGAAAAAGTTCACCATCACAGTACTCTATACTTCTGAGTTAACAGAGAAAATATCAATTCAAGCTCTAAGAGTTTCACTTCACATTATACTGTTTAATGGTGATACTATCGGAAAATAAAATAAAGCAGTTTTGCCAACTACTGGTGCTGACAACCCCTCACACGTGCATGCAATTCATCAAACTTACGAGCCATACAAAACCATTGAACATTTATTCATAAGTGGGATAGAAAAATGCTGCAGCACATCTAGTATTATTTGCAGAGAGAAAAACAAAATTAATAGTTCAGGTCGACGACAGAGCCATGAAGGATCTTTTGAAATCTAGCTTCTTATGGAATCTAGTAAAATGAAAGAACAAACTTTAGTTTATGAGACCTTACTGTGCACAACAAGATATGGGATCTGTTTCAGTCAGATTAACTGGGGGGATAACGTAGAAATGTAGAATAAATGTAGGACACTAGGAGAGTTTACTTATCCTTTTGCAGCAAGGGCATGCAGTCGTTATACCCACCTAAGAGGGTAAACGGACTGTCAGATTATGGTCTCATCCAAAAAACAGTACCAATGATGTAGATTTCCTTCAACATTGAACTGGAGTGTCAACCTAGACAGGGTGGGGTCTGTGACTCAGTGGTTAGCACTGCTGCCTCACATTGCCAAGGTTCTGCGTGCAATTCCAGCCTTGGGCAACTGTGTGTGGAGTGAAGTGGGAGATGGCACGGGGCAGGATGACATTAGGCACACGGGCACACAAGATGGCCGCTGAGTCATCAGTTGGCCAAGTGACACACAAGATGGCCGCCAGACCACAATATGGAGAGATACAGCTGAGCAAATATAGACACTGCGTGGGCCACCAGAATGCCAGCACAATGCACTCACAACCTAGTTGATTAGTTTAAGGCAGGTGGGGGAGAGAATACACTTGGGTAATGCACACTGCCCACTGAAGTGTCTGGGTCCAGCCAACACCTTTGATAGAAATGCTAACAGCTTCATACGGACTCAATACAGAGTGATAATAGCTAGGGATGCAGTAATCATCCTTCTCATGAAGAGCGATTAGCGTCCATTACCACAGAAATGGATTTCCGTACAGACATTGAAACTGAATTTTTGCGCTGAAACTGACAATGATCGCGCTGAAATTAACAAAGTCTGCACTGGAACTGACAATGAGAGCACTGAAACTATTAATGATTTTGCAATGTTTACCATAAACAAACAATGTTACAAAAACAATAACCTCATCACTTACCTATTATTACAAAATGTATAAAAGTATCTTGGCTTGTGCTCCAGGTTGAGAGAAGAATCGCAGCTGATCACTGATCTGTTGGTCTCTCTCTCTCTCCCCGGAGCTCTGGTATTTCCTTGTACAATGAGCTGTCATTGAACCCCGATTCTGACTCCAAGGCTGGTGATTTTTCCCACAACAGAAGTCTGCACATTTCTCATGTCTGCATGGGCTTCCTCACACAGTTCAAAGATGTGCAGGTTAGGCGGATTGACCATGTTAAATTGCCAATAGTGTCCAGGGATGTGCACACCAGGCGAGTTAACCATGGTAAATGCAGGGTTACAGGGATCGGGTAGGAGGAGTGAGTCTGAGTGAGATGTTCTTTGTAGGGTTGGTGTGGACTTGATGGACTGAATGGCCTACTTCCATATTGTAGGGATTCTATAATTCTCTTCCATTATTCACTCATACCTCTGAAGATAGGACTTGAATTCGTTTATTCATTCATGGGAATGAGGGCATCTCTGGCTTGGCCAGCATTTATTGCCCATCCTTAATTCCCCAGAGACCAATTAAAAGTCAACCGAATTGCTGTCTGGAGTCAAATTAGGCCAGATGAGGTAAAGTTGATAGTTTCCGCCCCTAAAGGACATTAATGAGCCAGATGGGCTTTTTGAACAATCGATAATGATTCATGGTCATGATTAGACACTTACAATTCTAGATATTTTTTATTGAATTCAGATTTCACCATCTGCCATGTGGGATTTGAACCTGGATCTCTAGATTAACAGTCCAGCAATAGTTCTCAACCTTCTGGCTAAGTTGTGAGAGTGCTGTCACCCGGCCAAAATTGCTAACGGTTTTGAAGGTCAAAATACTAAAAAGAAATAGATTTTCTTGAGAAAAATTAAGAAGTTATAAGTAGTACACTTGCTTTATTGTGATTAAAGTTATTCACTTTCCTTGAAGGGAGGAAAGTTCTGCATTGAGCACTGCTCTTTAGATTACCATTTTAGATAAGTATCCCAAGCTTCCTGTGTGGAATGCTCTTCCACAGAGGAGTGTGGAGGCCCAGTCTCTGGATTCATTTAAGAAAGAGTTGGATAGGACTCTCAAGAATTGTGGAATCAAGGGTTATAGAGATAAGGCAGGAACAGGATACTGATTAAGGCTGATCAGCCATGATCATATTGAATGGTGGTGCAGGCTCGAAGGGCAGAATGGCCTACTCCTGCACCTATTGTCTATTGTCAAATCTTAGACTAATTACCTGGAATTTTGCCTATATATCCTTGCAGTGAACAACTGTTCGCAATCCTGGGCATACTCAAAATTATCAGGTGGAGAAGTCAAAGCTTTGGGTGTAACCCTTCTTTAGGACTGTAGACGAGGAGGAGGCTGGAAGAATTCAGCAAGCTGGGCAGCATCAGGTGGAAAATTCAACGTTTTGGGTGGAACCCTTCTTCAGGACTCACCTCTACCTTAGATTCCAGATTCTGTAGTTGTTTTGTCTCATACATAAAATTATCAACATCCTGACTCTAACCTTGCCAATATGGTAAGCACTAAGTACAGACTAGATGTTTCCCCAGTTGTCGAAAAAAAGGTTGTTTCAGTGAGCTATAATCACCCAACCTCAACTGGTTCAGAGCAGGAATGAGGAGGACCTGGAAGAAAACCATTCCTTGGTATGGCTATGAAAGCGAGTTCAGTAGTGACGAGAAAATATACCAGATGAAAATGCTAAAAAGTTGCATAAATAAAGGAATACGTTTCCTATAATAATTGGAACATGAAGTATTGATCATCAGATTATCATCAAAATGCAGTTTTACAAACAAATCCCAAATGGACTATCCTTTGTATCAAAATATTACCTTAATGTTTTTGGAATTTCTCAATTATATTTTCATTTTAAACATTGTCACATCGCTTAGAAAGGCTACAATGAATGGAAATTGCATTTCTCATTTATAAAAGACACTGTAGAGAACTTGCAAAGCTGAATGTCTGTTTGAAGAGCTAAAAAAAAGTAGAGCTGAAAATGTGTTGCTGGAAAAGCGCAACAGGTCAGGCAGCATCCAAGGAGCAGAAACATCGATTCTCCTGCTCCTTGGATGCTGCCTGACCTGCTGCACTTTTCCAGCAACACATTTTCAGCTCTGATTTCCAGCATCTGCAGTCCTCACTTTCTCCTAAAAAAAAGTAGAGAAAGCACAAAGAGCACAAACGGCGCCAATTCTCTACTGCCACTTGCTGGACATGTCCGTCAAAGCAAGATTAGAATGCACAGTGGAAGGAAAGGTGCAAGAAAAATTATGTTGCTGTAAAGAATACACTTAAGTTTGATAACTTCTGCCAAAGAAATTGCCATAGTTACACAGTTGATTCTACACAGAATTACCCTGCGAGGAGGCTGTCAATTGGCTGACAATATCTGTGCCAACTCTTTGAAAAAGCTATCCGTTTAATGCCATATAATTGATGGTGCCTGTAGCCCTGCAATTATTAAACTTTCTTGAAATCATACTGTCCAAAAGTGCTCATCCTCATTTCTCACTAAAGCAATAGAAGGCTTTCCAAAGCCTGAACGCAGTATCAGTCCATTGACCTTTCTTGGACTTCAATCAAGGACCCCAACTTTAATGGGCATCAATGAAAATCTTAGGGAAGATGGCAGGAATTCTAGAAAGTGGCAAATGCTTGTGTGTCAATAATGAAGGGATCAAGTTCATGGACATGCATGGCATATGAGATAACTAAATTAATAGCTTAGTTATGACTAAGCTGAAAAGATTAAATTTGCCAAAACAATCAGTGCAAAACTTACAAAGACATGCAGCACCAGGTTATGTTACAAATACGCACAAAACAGATAGGAGTTTTTTATGAGCCTGTGAACTCATTCGATCTGCTTTCTACAGTTTGTTAGGGTCCGTTGCAGTACTTGTTATTCCTCCACACTTCCAAAAAAGTTCAGAGTCACAAATAGCAAGTCAAAACACCATTCCTGTAATAATATAGCCAGACATACCATAACAGCACGTTACTAAGATTGACAAATTCAGAAGCTGTATTCTTTCTGCTGTTACTGTGTTACATTCAGGAAAATGCATATATACCTGTCTAGGCAAGTTGAACATGAATTACTGCAGAACAGCATTTGACAGAGTGGCATCAAGGGTGCCCAATCAAAACAGGGGTTAATAAGATTCAGAGTTAATTCCTAACTAGACTCAAATAGCACAAAAGAAAGATGGTTAAGGTTGTTAGAGATCAATCATCTCAGTCTCAGCACATTGCGTGGGATTTTGTCTTAGTCATGTCACAGGCCTGGTCATCTTCAGCTGCTCGAAATTACCTCATGTTCCAACACAAGGGCAAAGGTTGAAATGTTCTTTGATTACTGCACAATGTTCAGCACCCTTCACTACAGTTCAGATACAGAATCAGAGCACCCTGATCTGCAATACCATCTGGACAACATCCAGGTGTGGATTGACAGGCAGCATGCACATCACCTAAGTGCCAGGCAATTAATATCTTGAACAAGGGAGTCTAGTCATCGCCCTGAATCACCCATGACGACATCTTGCAGGTTACCAGTGACCAGAAACTGAACTGGACCACTCATAAGTACAGTGGTTACAAGACAGGTCATAGGTTAGGATTTCTACAGCAACTGACTCACATCCTTTCTCCCCAAAGCCTGTAACTTCTGAGAGGAGGTGGTCTGGAACGTAATGGAATACTTCCCACTCGCCTGGACGAGTGCTGTTTCAACAACATTGAAGAAGTTCGACACCAGGACATAGCTGCCCACTTAAATGACTCTGATCAACCACCTTGAACATTCACTTTCCGTACCAGACTCGGAGCAGCAGCAATATATGTACACTTTACACGGTACACAGTAGCAACCCACCCAGGCTCCTTTGACAGCACCTTACAAACACATGACTTTTTCAATCTAGAAGAAAAGGGCAGCAGATACATGGGAACACCATCATTTGCAAGTTCATCTTTAATTCATTCATCATCCAAATTTGACACAATATTGCTGTTTCTTTACCCACACTAATCTTAATCCTTGAACTCCCACCCTAACAGCATTAGGAATTTCCTTTAGCTCAGTGGATTGCAGAAGTTCAAAAGGTCAGTTCACCACCACTTTAGGCTATAAATACTGGCTTCCTCAGCAACATACACATGGCCTGACAAAAATAATTACACAGGCTACTTCATTTATCCTCTAATATAAAATTAGAATTCACAGTAAACTAACATTTTGTAAAAAAAAAACAAAATAAAATATTTGAATTCTGTTATGTGTTTTCCCTCCATGCAGGAGCTGAAAAGAAAAAGTCCACACTTGAACGTGTTAGGGTAAGCTACACATTCAGGACTCTGTTGCAATCATTGGTTTTTACCACTCTTTTGATTTGTCATTACAGGCTAAGTTAACCTAATCTACAGTATGCTTGATACATTTTTATATCAATTTTTTGACCTGCAAGATAAACATCAGGACCCAATGAACCCAATCAACTGTATAATAGTGCGCTGGGTTCCCAATGCATACTTATGTTTGACTTCTGGTCCAAAGAGCATTAATAGACCAAACAGCAATGATAGAACAGCAATGATAGACCAAACAGAGGTTATTACTACATAAAATCAAAATCTATGCTAAGGTCAGTGCACACTCATCACTGAAGACAGGAAGTCATTAAGAAAAGAAAATCTGTGCTATATTAAATGGTCAGAAAAACTCACTTCAGTTGTAGACAACCGCTTATCACCATTATCACTACCAATACCAGAGTCAGGACCGTGGTTTTTCACTGGATAAAAGTCTTCCATGCTGAAAAATAAGGGAATATTATAGCCATATAAAATAGTCTGTGCAAAATAAGATCATCCGTTTCATCTAAGGAAATTTTAGCAAGCAAGCAAAAATTCAGAATAGTGACAGAGTTTTAGTCCAATCTACAATTCATTCCATGCACTGACAAGTGGATGTGCCAACAAATTTCTGCAATATTATACACTGCACTTTCAGCTGGCTTGAATTTCTTTTATTTGCTTCTGCTGGCAAATGCCTACCTCTCATTTTAACAAATGTTTAGAAACTTAGATTATTACATTAGACTTCAAAATGTACTTCATCATGATGACTAATTATTTTGTACTGCACATTGTGTTTTTGGCATTTACCACTGAAACTGAAAGATAAAGGCATCAACTTTGTTGACTTAGTCCAGCGATCTTAATTTCAGTCACAGCTGTAAATATGAATTAGTAACTTTCCTATATAAGAATGGAACAAATGCAAAGAATAAATCATTTTACCCCTCAGATCTGCTCAATAATGTTTTAAACAGATGAGAAACCAGAAATACATTAAATATTTTCACAAATATTTCATAAATAGAATATGAGTTCAGAAGCAGGGAAGTTAGGCTGAACCTTTATAAAAGACTTGGTTAGGACACAACTGCCATATCCACTTCTGGCTCACCATATTTTGGGCTGTGAAAAACCTGGATTTATTAGAATGGTTGCAGGGATGAGGGATTTTAGTTACAAAGTCAAACTGGAGAAGTTCAGGTACTTCTTCTTAGAGCAAAGGAGGTTGAAAGCAGATCTGAAAGAGACTAATTGTTGTTCTTATTAGTTTTACATGCAAATTCTAAAGAAAATAAATTTGATTTTTTTTTATGCCCAAGGTATGCAGCACTTGAGAAAGAACCTTTTGAGAAAACGCCACAATGGTAACGATCTGGAAGTCGCTACCTACATAGGGTGGTGGAAACAGAGGTTATCCATGTTTCAAAAGGGCACTTGAAAGAAATAATCACTCCACAGACAGCCACTTGATGGATGATTTGTCATCTCCTCTGCGTAACAACTCTACATCCTTATCCAACACAATTTCAAAACCTACTGGTGTTTGAGAGCTTATGCATTCTCTTCCATTCACACTCATGCAAAATGGAAAATTTAGATTCTTGAAATGAAACAAATAAATAACCTGTCTGTAAGAGGTTGAGGAAGTGCTCTCTTATCCAAAGAAGGGAGGTCCAGAGAATCCGGCTTTTTGTCTATCCGGCATGATTGCATATTCAGGAATTTGAATATGTGCACTTTACCTTTTAGACAAATCTGCAGGGAATGAAAAGGTTTATATTTTAAAGCAACTAATCTCAGCACATTCTATACAGTAAATTAAGGAATCATATGCAGGTATCAATAAGTAGACGTTTATGCTGATTTAAACAAACATTAGAAAATGTTTACCTATTTATGCTTTTACACAAACCTGTGCTGGAGGTGACTGCATTGGGTTGTTATCTAATATTATAACCTGAAGGTATCGCAATTTTCTAAAACAGATGGGTATTTCTGAGACCTTATTGCAGGAAAAGTCTAATTTTACCAGAGGAAGTTCTGCCAATTCTGAAAAAAAAAGGAGACAAATATATATGTATGCACATCTCAGCAAATCTATATACCAAAGGGAATACAAAGTAAATAAATGTTTAACTTCTTACCCTCAGGTAACACCTGCAGGTGGTTCCTGCGTATATTTAATTCTCTGAGCGACTGAAGTTTTTCTATTTGATGAGGGAGGATTTGAATTTCATTACAACTAACATCCTGTGAAAATGTAACATACAGAATTCTATTAAGTATACTTCAAATTTGTCTACTTCAGTATGAAAAGTTTAAAACAAAGAATTTTAAATTTCCAGCCTATTCATAATGAAGCATTCACAGCAAGCCAGACCCGCAATTCTAAACCAGGCTAACATGCCCAGTGTTAAATTCAAATTTTAATAAATTATTCAGAAATATGTTTAAATCAACTTGCTATGAGTTAGCACCAGATCAGCATCGCAGCGCAAAGTTCAAACTCTGACAATGATTGCTCATGACAGACAGGTGAGTGTTTCCAATGGGTTTATTCTCACTAAATGTGACAGGGATTTTAGTGATGATCTTCATATATTATCATTTGGACACTCTTACGAATCCTCACGGGCCGTGCATTTATCAGATCTTCACAATGTATATTGCCTGAACAACCATTTAGAAGCAGAAGCAAATTTGGAATGATAAAGACTAGGTGCCCATTCTTTCCAGATTATGTTCAAATTCTGCTCAATGTATTTATTCTCCTCTGTGAGCTCTGCACCTTAGTAACACACCACCAACTTTTATAAACTCATTCCAAGTTCAACAAGCTACATTAGAGTATCTTAAAATGCGCTCCTATTGAACAAAGCTGCATTGACTACAAAGCAAAATAAATTCAGTTAAGAGAATGGCCACAAACAGGAGAGAAATTTACTTTCATGGATAAAGAGAATTGTTTGACACATGCTTTTTCTAAATGTATTGTTTTAACTTTAAAATTTAATCAATTAAAATGTCCAAAATGTTTTAATTAGAGTCATGTTAACACAAAATAGCTGAGTGGCATCTCTCAGTCCGAAATAACAAGTGCAGAAATACTCATCATTTCGCAGCCAACATTTTATTAAGTACAGCTTTTAAATTACATCACTCGATCAAATTATTGAAACCACTCAAGAATATGTGGACTACATCCACACAGCTATATCCACTGGGCGCCTCCTAGCAGAGCGCTTTAGGGAACATCTCCGGGACACCCGCACCAATCAACCACACCGTCCCGTGGCCCAACATTTCAACTCCCCCTCCCACTCTGCCGAGGACATGGAGGTCCTGGGCCTCCTTCACCACCGCTCCCTCACCACCAGACACCTGGAGGAAGAACGCCTCATCTTCCGCCTCGGAACACTTCAACCCCAGGGCATCAATGTGGACTTCAACAGTTTCCTCATTTACCCTTCTCCTACCTCACCCCAGTTCCAAACTTCCAGCTCAGCACTGTCCCCATGACTTGTCCGGACTTGTCCTACCTGCCTATCTCCTTTTCCACCTATCCACTCCACCCTCTCCTCCCTGACCTATCACCTTCATCCCCTCCCCTACAGTACTCTATGCTACTTGCTCCCCACCCCCACCCTCCTCTAGCTTATCTCTCCACGCTCCAGGCTCACTGCCTTTATTCCTGATGAAGGGCTTTTGCCCGAAACGTCGATTTCAAAGCTCCTTGGATGCTGCCTTAACTGCTGTGCTCTTCCAGCACCACTAATCCAGAATCTGGTTTCCAGCATCTGCAGTCATTGTTTTTACCCCTATATCCACACAGTGCATTAATGGAAAAATTCTATTGTTAGGCATTTTGTTACGAACGTTTAAACCTCAGTTGCAAACAGTAGAGGGAAAGCAGCTTAATGAACACAGCTGATTAACTGTTTGTATATGACTGACTGGTGCCTTTTTAAAAAAAAAATGAAACCTGGAAATCAGGAAAAGACGACGACAATTTGGCTCTTCCAGCCTGCTCAGCCATTCAATGTGATCATGGCTGACCTTCTATCCCAACATTATATTCCACTTTCTCGCTATACCCAATTCAGACCCAATCAAACCAATCTCTTCTCATAGTGCTGTCATCCTCCAGTATCAGGGTCTAGATTAGAGTGGTGCTGGAAAAGCACAACAGGTCAGGCAGTATCTGAGGAGCAGGAAAATCGATGTTTCGGGCAAAAGCCCTTCATCAGGAATGTAGGCAGGGAGCCTCCAGGGTGGAGAGATAAATGGGGGGGTGGGGGAGGGGGAGAAGGAGGAGAAGGAGGAGAGGTGGTGGGGCTGGGGAGAAGGTACCTGTTTTGTATCTGTCATGCGCCTACCCACTCTCTCAACTTATCTAAATTACTTTGAAGCCTCCTTGCTTGGAAATGTAACATTACATACACACAGGAACTAGGCCTAAGCACTGATCCTTACATACCCCAGTAGTCACCACCTGCCAACTTATTTCCACCCTGTTTCCTGTCAACCAATTCTCAACATGTCAATATATTGACTCTTATTTTATGTGCTTTAACTTTGCCAATAACCTCTTATAAGGGGTCATATCAAAGTCTTCTAAAAATCCAAATACACCACATCCACTGGTTGTCTGTTAACTAATTCTACTGTTAATGTGTATTAGTACAGTATTAACTAGGCAAAAGCGATTTGTTATGCAATTTTGAGGATTTAAAATATCTTTTCTATAATGGGGAAATGTTAAAGGTACATTATAATAAATCCTTATAAATCAGTGATGAGAGGATATAGATAGTTTCTTCATGGAGACAATATGAATACCCTATCTTTTTACTCTTCTCTATTTTTGATTGTGGATGGAAATGGGAAAAGGACTGTTTTAAAAATCAAAAATTATGGAATAGATTGCTAAACCTCTTAAAAGCAAACTACCAGCACTTGTTGCAAAAACTGTTTACAATGTTGCTGTTCAACCAGTGGAAGGCAGGTTATTGCAAATGCACTGGAACCAACAGGATGTGTACAACATGAGATTTGATCAGCAAACTATAGTTATTTGGTTTGTGAAATGGTTACCAGTTTTTAATGGCAAGGCCTTCTGCCTGCCAACAACTACATGATTGGCTTTAAGGTGGCTGTATAGCTGGAGTGTGAATGATGTAGTCAAAGCCAATGGATCTCTGGAATAGGTGGCAGTATCCTTTTGTCTGCAATGAAAAATAATTACTGCCTGAACAAAGCCAGTTTAATGTTTCCTCACTAATTGCTGCAAGCTGTGTCGTTTAACTGATAGGTCAGAGACTGAAGTCTAATAAGCGGCACGGTGGCACAGTGGATAGCACTGCTGCCTCACAGCACCAGAGACCCGGGTTCAATTCCCGCCTCAGGCGACGGTCTGTGTGGAGTTTGCACGTTCTCCCCGTGTCTGCGTGGGTTTCCTCCGGGTGCTCCGGTTTCCTCCCACAATCCAAAAATGTACAGGTTAGGTGAATTGGCCATGCTAAATTGGCCCTAGTGTTAGGTGAAGAAGTAAATGTCGGGAATAGGTCTGGGTGGGTTGCGCTTCGGCGGGTCGGTGTGGACTTATTGGGCAGACGGGCCTGTTTCCACAATAAGTAATCTAATCTAAGACTTTAAGAACCAATCACTCTGTGCTTCTTGCAAGCTATAGGAACTATCCGAAGAGAATGCGAGGAAGAACAAGTCCTGAAAAGCAAAAAAATCATCTCAAATGAACCTTGTGAACAGGGACCATAGAACTGCCTTCCCAACTTTTCTTCTACCATAAGACCAATTTGTGTGTGCGTGGATGTCTGCACGTGTGTTTAGATGTCACTTTGCAAATGGGATAAGTGTTTTAACTAGTAAGGTGATATGTTGACTGTTCATAGTTGTTCGCTCTGCCTAGAATATATTTATTTGCAATAAAGTCATTCATAAGTACAGAAACCATGCTTTCTGAAAACCTAAGACTAAAAAGATAGGAAAATTTGCGAATTTTAAATATTTTCATGAAATCTTTAAATTTTGCAACAACTCCAGGAATGGTGCAGCTTTATTTCCAGCACACTACCTCAGTGAGGCATAACAATAATCAAAGTTTTATTCACTGATTATAAAAAAAACAGGATTAGTCAGCCTATTGTGCCTGCTCCACCATGCAATAAAATCAGGGCCAACTTGATTGGTGCTTTAACCTCACTTTCCAGACTGCTCCCCCAACCTTTGAAACTTTAAAAATCGCTGTCTAACTAGGCGTCAAAAGTATTCAACAACCAATTATTTCTGAAAGATTCCAAAAACTAACAACCTGCACAAGACACTGCCTTATCTTTGGATTAAATGAGGGAGCACTTATTTTTAAACTCCTTAATTTTGGATTTGTCCACAAAATTAAACACCCTCTCAGCATCTATCCTGTCAAACTCCTTCAGAGCTATTTCTAACAAAAAAAAGTCACTCATTCTCTGTTAAATTCTAATGAGAGTCCTTCCTCCTAACAGAATCATTTCTTGCTAAAATGAACTGCCTTCAATGCAAGCACATCTCTCAAATTAAATAACCAAAACTACAAATTGCAGGCTCATAATACCCTGGTCAACTGTCAGAAAACTTTGCTACTCTTACACTCCATTTTCCCATAAAAAGTACAACAATCCAACTGCCTTCTTAATTATTTGCTATACTTACAAGCTTACATTTTGTGATTCATTACAAAGACACCCAGCAGTACTACAGCAGTCTCTACTTAAATATATTATTTTTCTTGCCTTCCTGTGAAAGCGGGCAACTTGACATTTTCCCAAATATGCTCCATTTGCCAATTTTTGTACACTTATTTTACATAGCTCTATCCCTTTAAAAACTCTTTGTACCTTAGTCGTAACTGATTTCCTATATATCTTTATTGCCAGAAACTGGGATAAAGAATTCACAATAGATGGAATTACAAAAAGATATTGGTAGATTTAAGTGAGTGACATCAGTGTGGCAAATGGATTAATGACAGCCAATAGGAGGTCATTCATTTTTAAACTATTAAAAAAAAGACCCAATGTTATTTATATTATGAAATCTGGAAAAGATTTAGGGGTCCATGTAACAAAGCACTAAAGTGTATCAGTCAAGTACAAAATTATAATCAAAAAAAGTTAATACAATGTGTTAGCCTTCATAATTAGAGGACTGTTATACAAACGGAGCAAAGTCTTGCTGTAGTTCCAGCTAAGGAATTCAGTTCGCAACCTGGTATCAAATGTGATCCTGAAATAAGCTTCTGGCCTTCTATTCATCACTAAAGCTCACTAATTCCATTTCTTAACATCCCCTCATTTTACACATCTCAGCTCATCTGCCCGAGACACTCAATACCTTCATTCCCATGAGATTTGATCATCCCAACACATTCTGGTTAGCCTCCGACATTTTACTTGCCATAATCCTGAGGTCATCCAAAACTTTGCTATCATTCGTTTAGCTCACAACAAGTCCATAAAAACCCTTATTTTTGCTGACACTGGCTCCCAATGAAACAATGTTTTGGCTTTAATATTCTCACTTGTTTGCAAATTCTGCCAGGGAATTACCCTCCCTGTCTCAAATCTTCTCTCATCCACAACCTTCTGAAACATGCATTCCTCAGGTTCTGGCTTCCTGAGCATTCCCATTATTATTTATTCCACCACAACTGGTCATACTTTCAGTTGCTTTGGCTCCAAGCAGTGGAATTTTCTCCATACATCGTTCCCCTGCCTCTTGACCTTCCTCTTTAAGACACTTAAAACCTACATTGGCCAAGCTTTTAGTTACCTGACCTAACAGACCCTTATACTCTGCAAATTTTATTTTAAATTGCTCCCGTGAAGCACCTTGGAACATTTAATTATATAAAAGGCACTATGTAAATATAAATGGTTTACAGGGGTGTAAAGCCCTAGTCCGATCACGCAAGGAGCACTATTTCAGAGTTCTCCAGCACATTCCATCATAAATAGGATATAATGGCCCTCATAGTAGTGCAAGTGCTTTGCCAGAAAGACGCATGCTTTTCGTATGAGCTAAATGGTGGATCATGTATAATGGACTCATCTTAGCAGGTCTTATACATTTATTGGTAAGGTCCTGGAGAGTGTTGCTGAACAAAGAGACCTTGGAGTGCAGTTCATAGCTCCTTGAAAGTGGAGTCTCAGGTAGATAGGTTAGTGAAGGCAGTGTTTGGTATGCCTTCCTTTATTGGTCAGAATATTGAGCACAGGAGTTGGGAAATCATGTTGCAGCTGTACAGGACATTGGTTTGGCCCATTTTGGAATACTGCATGCAATTCTGGTCTCCTTCCTATCGGAAAGATGTTGTGAAACTTGAAAGGGTTCAGAAAAGATTTACAAGGATGTTGCCAGGGTTGGAGGATTTGAGCTATAGGGAGAGGTTGAATAGACTAGGGCTATTTTTCTTGATGCGTCAGACGCTGAGGGGTGACCTTATGGAGGTTTATAAAATCATGAGGGGCATGGATAAGATAAATAGGTAACGTCTTTTCCCTGGGGTGGGGAGTCCAGAACTAGAGGGCATAGGTTTAGGGTGAGAGAGGAAAGATACAAGAGAGACCTGAGGGGCAAATGTTTGATGCAGAGGGTGGTACATGAATGGAATGAGCTGCCAGAGGAAGTGGTGGAGGCTGGTACAATTGCAACATTTAAAAGGCATCTGGATGGGTATATGAATAGGTAGGGTTTGGAGGGATATGGGCCAGGTACTGGCAGGTGGGACTAGATTGGGTTGGGAGATCTGGACGGCATGGACAAGTTGGACCGAAGGCTGTACATCTCTATGACTCCTGCTTTTCCTGTATTTTCAATAATAATGTTCAATTTTAGATGAAGTGTTTGCGTGGGTCTTCAGAGAATTATAATTTTCACTTTCACGCAAAGGCAGCAAAACATTATGGCGAGTGCAGGCAGCTGAGAAAAGCCAGAATGATCAGTACTGGGGACACAATTACAATATGTATTAATGACTTAGCTGAGGGAAGAGAATATACCATTGACGATGACAAAAACAGTTAGGAAAGCAAGTGACAATGATGGCACAAAAGGGTTTGCAGAGGAATGTAAATAGGTTAAACTTGGCAGAAGGGAGTGTAATGCGGGAAAATATGAAGTTACCCAGTTTAGAAGGATAAGTTAAGGAGCTGAATATTATATAATTGGAATATGTAGTACAGAAAGCTGCAGAACATGGGGGTTTGGGGATCTGTACTTAAATTACAAAAAGCTAGTAGACAAGTTATCCAAGAGGATAATGGCATAGGCAAATGGAATTCTGATACTTAGTTCAAAAGGAATGGACTATGAAAATAGGGAAGTCTTGCTAAAACTATACAAGAACTTGCTCCCTATGGGAAATATGGGCCCACCGACAGCACATAGACTCCAGCAGTTCAAGGAGACAGTTCACCGCTATCTTTTCAAGGGCAATCAGGGATGGGCAATAAATGGTGGCCAGCTAGCCAGCAACACCCATACTCCATGGATGAATTTTTAAAAAGATTAAAGTCAGACCACACCTGGAATACTGGGAACAGTTTTAGGCCCCTTAATCTAAAGAGGGATATACTAGCATTGGCATCAGTCCAGAGAAAATTCACAGAGGTTGACTCCAAATATAGAGGGATTGTCTCATAAGAAATCAAACACATTTGGCATGCTCATACTGGAGTTAAGAGTAAGTGGAAACCTTATTGAAATGTACCTGAAACTTAGGGGGCTTGACAGGTTAGATATTGTGAGATTGTTGCTCTTTGTGTAAGAGCCTAAGACCAGAGAACAATCTCAGAGTAAAGGGTTCCCACATAAGACAAATGAGGAGAATTTTTTCTCAGAAAGGAGCAAATGTGGGAATTTTGTTTTTACACAGAACTGTTGGAATAGCATAATTAAGAATAAATATGTCTCAGCCTTGAATAATCAGTAAGACAATCAGGGTAATAGGGATAGGGCAGGAAAGTGAAGTTGAGGTTCATCAGATCAGCCATGATCTCATTGAGTAGCAATGGATAAAATGGCCTACTTATGCTCCTATTCCTTGTCGTCTTAAGGAACATTTTCCACAGACTCATCATCTCAGTTATCTACTGAAGTTGAATCCATGTTTGGCAGGAAATTACCTAAACAAAGGTAAATGATTCCAATAAGGAGTTAATAAAGGAACAAGCAGGACTGCTTGTAGGTTTATGTTTACACTGAGATTCTACAATGTGTCCAAGACTTGAAAAGCTTGGATTAAAATTTTAGTTTATTTTCAATGAGCACAAGTAATTGAAGTTCAAATTCTAGTTATCATCTAAGTCAAAGACACTTGCATTTAAACAGCTGATGCAGGAATATATGTCACATCAATTAATTTACCTATACCAGTAACACAAGCAAGCAGATTTGGACTTACCAATTCCATTAGGTCTTTAAGCTTTCCAATTTCTTCTGGAAGGGATACTAACTTATTGTTGCTTACAACTAAAACTTTAAGTGGAAGATTAAATAAATATTTTGGCAATGTTGATAGAAGATTTCGACTGGAAAAGAAAATCAAATTCAAAACCAAGTAGAATAATAGAACATCTACAAACAAGAAAGGATACAAGCAAATCGGTTTATAGAACTTCTACAAACAAGAAAGGATACAAGCAAATCGGTTTATTGTGGCATAACTGTAAAATACATTGCCAGAAAAGCTCTGTTCCCAACAGGATGGAAATTTATTTTCAAAAAATCTGTATAATTTAACTATCTTGCAAATATTTCACAACAAATACATTTCGATCAATTACCAAAACTTTTAACTCAAAAGCATTGCTACATTAAAAAGTTATTTCAGATCCACAACCCATATCATGTATGGTCATAAATTTAACTTAGATATATCTATAAAATCAAATGCTTTGCTGAGACAGAACTATTGTTATTTACAATGAAATTAACTTTACAATCGATGAACTATTTCTGAAGTCCAGTTGGGTAACCATGACATCTAGATTTCAGAACAAGGTTCTAGAATTAGCTAAAGAATGATCCAACAAGGTGGTGTAACTTGAAGTAGGAAGACAGATCAGAACATACAAGACATGTTGCTCTTGTGTCAATAATGTCAATGTATTTTATGCTCACTTTCAGAAAACAAAATGCCTCAGGTTAATCTCTCATCCAAAAGATAGCATCACCGATAATATTGCATTCTTTACATCCTTTATTCATTCATGGGATGAGGGTGTCGCTGGCTAGGCAGCATTTATCACTCCTGCCTAATTGCCCAAACAGCAGTTAGGAGTCAACCACATTGCTGTGGGTCTGGAGTCACATGTAAGCCAGACCATGTATGAGTAACAGATTTTCTTCCCTGAAGGACAACAGTGTACCACATGGGTTTTTCCAACAATTCCAACAAACAATTAGATTCTGAATTCCAGATTTTTATGTATTGAATTCAAATTCTACCATCTGCTGTGGGAGTATTCAAACAAGTTAAGATCAGCAGATTCTTGGGACCTCCATCGGCAAAGAGCTCCCAAACTCCACACCATTCCAATGTGGAACAATATCACTGCTCTTCACTGACATTGGGTTGAAATCCTGGACCTAAACCCAAGTATTGCAGTGGTTGAAGGCAGCAGCTCACCATTACCTCCCAAGGACATTTAGAGATTGACAACAAATGTTGGCCTAGCCAGACAGATCCACATTTCATGAATGAATAAAAAACATAGAAGTAGAGGGGGAAACACATTATGCAATTTGGATGAAAGGTCACCAACCTGTAAGGTTAACTGTTTCCTGCTTTCAGACTTTGCTCAGCTTTTCCAGCATTTTCTATTTTTATTATGGAATTATGAAGCTTACTAAGTTAACAAAAATCCAACAAGTATCTTTTTCTGCAGTAAAAGGTAAAGTTGCCATAGCCCTCCTAGAGTACAGGACTGCTTTCTTACTCGGTGACGATTTAACCAGAGGGTCACCATGCATCAGCGAAAAGGGAGAGGTTGAGGAGGAGAGTCCTTTATAGTAACTTCAGCAGGTGTGGCTACTGAATCCACGCTGTTGGCATCACACTGCATTACAAATCAGCCATCCAGCCAACTGAGCAAATTATTGTCCTTCTTTATCTGCCATAAATTGCTTTTGTATCCTCATGCCAATGTGCATCGGGGGTGCCAAAATATTTAATAAATAATTTCAACCATTAAATTGGTTACCACCATTGATCAGTGTCTTTTTGTGCTTCAGGTTTGCTTAGAATGCCAATGAAATGATCCTGGGTCAAAAAGTTCAAAACTTGCTCCAAAGTCTGAGCTCAGATTAGGCTACCAGCACAATAGCAAACCTACAGTTTCTGTATATTTTACTGAGCACTTTGAATGAGATATGAAACTGAAACCTTTTCTGCTTCAAATGATGAAAACTGACGCAAACATTTACTAGGAGTCAAAAAATCTCCAGTCAAGGTCCACCCCCAGAACAACGCGAGAATCAAAACTGATCAGATCTTAAAGGATGAAACAAAATGTTGACTTATTCTCATTTTACAAAACAATGGATTTAGAGTCATAGAGATGTACAGCACGGAAACAGACGCTTCGGTCCAACCCATCCATGCCGTCCAAATATCCCAACCCAATCTAGTCCCACCTGCCAGCACCTGGCCCAAACCCTTCCTATTCAAATACCCATCCAAATGCCTTTTAAAATGTACTAGCCTCCTCCACTTCATTTGGCAACTCATTCCAGACACGTATCACCCTGCGAGTGAAACAGTTGCCTCTTAGGTCCCTTTTATATCTTTCCGCTCTCATCCTAAACCTATACCCTCTAGTTCTGGACTCCACCCATCCCAAGGAAAAGACTTTGTCTATTTATCCTATCCATGCCCCTCATGATTTTATAAACCTCTATAAAGGTCACCCCTCAGTCTCCAGGGAAAACAGCCATAACCTATTCAACCTCTCCCTATAGCTCAAATCCTCCAACCCTGGCAACATCCTTGTAAATCTTTTCTGAACCCTTTCAAGTTTCACAACATCTTTCTGATAGGAAGGAGACCAGAATTGCATATAATATTCCAAAAGTGGCCTAACCAATGTCCTTACAGCCGCAACATGACCTCCCAACTCCTGTACTCAATACTCTGACCAATAATGGAAGGCATACCAAATGCCTTCTTCATTATCATATCTACCTGAGACTCCACTTTCAAGGAACTATGAACCTGCACTCCAAGGTCTCTGTTCAGCAACACACCCTAGGACCTTACCATTAAGTGCTGCTAAGATTTGCTTCCCCAAAATGCAGCACCTCACATTTATCTAGGTTAAACTCTATCTGCCATGTCTCAGCCCATTGGCCCATCTGATCAAGATCCCATTGTAATCTAATGTGACCTTCTTGGCTGTGCACTACACCTCCAATTTTGGTGTCATCAGCACACTTACTAATTATACCTCTTACGCTCACATCCAAATCATTTATATACATGATGAAAAGTAGTGGACCTAGCACCAATCCTTGTGGCACTCCACTGGTCACAGGCCTCCAGTCTGAAAAACAACCATCCACCACCACCCTCTGTCTTTGACCTTTGAGCCAGTTCTGGATCCAAATGGCTAGTTCTCCCTGTATTCTGAGAGATCTAACCTTGCTCACCAGTCTCCCATGGGGAACCTTGTCAAATGCCTTATTGAAATCCATATAGATCACATCTACCGATCTCTCATCAATCCTCTTTGTTACTTCTTCAAAAAACTCAATCAAGTTTGTGAGACATGATTTCCCATGCACAAAGCCATGTTGACTATCCCTAATCAGTCCTTGCCTTTCCAAATACATGTATATCCCGTCCCTCAGGATTCCCTCCAACAACTTGCCCACCACCGACGTCAGGCTCACGGGTCTATAGTTCCCTGGCTTGTCCTTATCATCCTTCTTAAACAGTGCCACCACGTTAACCAACCTCCAGTCTTCCGGCACCTCACCTGTGACTATCAATTATCCAAATATCTCAGCAAGAGACCCAGCAATCACTTGCCTAGCTTCCCACAGAGTTTGAGGATACACCTGGTCAGGTTTTGAGGATTTATCCACTTTTATGCGTTTCAAGACAGCCAGCACTTCCTCCTCTGTAATATGGACATTTTCAAGATGTCACTATTTATTTCCCTACATTCTATATCTTCCCTGTCCTTTTCCACAGTAAATACTGATGCAAAATACTTGTTTAGTATCTGCCCAATCTCCTGCAACTCCACACAAAGGCCGCCTTGTTGATCTTTATGGTGTCCTATTCTCTCCCTAGTTACCCTTTTGTCCTTAATGTATTGTAAAAACCCTTTGGATTCTCCTTAATTCTATTTGCCAAAGCTATGTCCCCTTTTTGTCCTCCTGATTTCCCTCTTAAGTATACTCCTACTGCCTTTATACTCTTCTAAGGATTCACTTGATCTATCCTGTCTCTACCTAACATATGCTTCCTTGTTTTTCTGAACCAAACCCTCAATTCTTAAGTCATCCAGCATTTCCTATACCTACTAGCCTTTCCTTTCATCCTGACAGGAATATACTTTCTCTGGACTCTCGTTATCTCATTTCTGAAGGCTTCCCATTTTCCAGCCGTCCCTTTACCTGCAAACATCTGTGTCCAATCAGCTTTTTAGGGTTCTTGCCTAATACCATCAAAATTAGCCTTCCTCCAATTTAGAGCTTCAACTTTTTGATCTGGTCTGCCCTTTTCCATTTCTATTTTAAATCTGCTAGAATTATGGTCGCTGGCCCCAAAGTGCTTCCCAACTGACAGGGAGCCCAGAACTAGAGGGCATAGGTTTAGGGTGAGGGGGGAAAGATATAAAAGAGACCTAACAGGCAACTATTTCACACAGGATGGTACGTGTATGGAATGAGCTGCCAGAGGAAGTGGTGGAGGCTCGGATAATTGCAACATTTAAGAGGCATCTGGATGGGTGTATAAATAGGAAGGGTTTGGAGGGATCTGGGCCGGGTGCGGCAGGTGGAATTAGATTGGGTTGGGATATCTGGTCATCATGGATGGGTTGGACCGAAGGGTTTGTTTCTATGCTGTATGTCTCTATGACTCAGTCATCTGTCCTGCCTTATTTCCCAAGAATAGGTCAAGTTTTGCACATTCTCTAATAGGTACATTGACATACTGAAACAGAAAATTTTCTTGTACACACTTAGATTCCTCTCCATTTAAACTCTTAACACTATGACAGTCCCAGTCGATGTTTGGAAAGTTAAAATCCCCAACCATAACCACCCTATTATTCTTACAGATAACTGAGGTCACCTTACAAATTTGTTTCTCAATTTCACTCTGACTATTAGGGGGTCTATAATACAATCCCAATAAGGTGATCTTACCTTTCTTATTTCTCCTCTCCACCCAAGTAACTTCCCTGGATGTATTTCTAGGAATATCCTCCCTAAATACAGCTGTAATGCTATCCCTTATCAAAAATGCCACTCCCCCTCCTCTCTTGCCTCCCTTTCTATCCTTCCTGTAGCATTTGTATCCTGGAACATTAAGCTGCCAGTCCTGTCCATCCCTGAGCCATGTTTCTGCAATTGCTATGATGTTGCAGTCCCATGCGCCTAACCATGCCGTGTGTTCATCTGCCTTCCCAGTTAGGCCACCTGCACTGAAATAAATGCAGTTTAATTTATCAGTCTTACCTTGTTTTCTGCTTTGTCCCTGCCTGCCCTGACTGCTAGACTCACCTTTGTTCTCAACTGTAGCAGTCTCAGATTAAAATCTTGCCTCACTATTAAAATCTTGCCCCCCCCCACCCCCCCGACTACTAGTGTAAATCCTCCCGAGCAGCTCCAGCACATCTCCCTGCAAGGCCAGTATATTAGTTCCCTTCTAATTTAGGTGCAATCTGTCCTTCTTGTACAGGTCACTTCTTACCCCAAACAGCTTCTAATGATCCAAAAATGTGAATCCTTCTTCAATTCACCAGCTCCTTAGCCATGCATTCATCTGCTCTATCCTCCTATTCCTGCCCTCACTAACTCGTAGCACTGGGAGTAACCTCACTAACTCGTAGCACTGGGAGTAATCCAGATATTACTACTCTCTAGGACCTCCTTTTTAAACTCCTGCCTAACTCTCTGTAATCTCCCTTCAGAAGCTCAACCTTTTCCCTTCCTATGTCATTGGTTCCAATGTGTACAACGACCTCCTGCTGGTCCGTCTCCCCCTTGAGAACATACTTCACCCTCTCTGAGGCATCCATTATTCTGGCACCAGAGAAGCAACACCATTCTGATTTTTTGCCTCTGACTACAGAAATGTCCGTCTGTACCTCTGACTAGAGAGTCCCCTAACACAGTCGATCACTTGGAACCCTACGTACCTCTTATTACATTAGAGCTAGTCTTAATACCAGAAACTTGGCTGTTCGTGTTACATACCCCTGAGTGTCCATCACCACCTACATTTTCCAAAACAGCATACTTGTTTGAAACAGGGATAGCTACATAAGACTCCTGCACTACCTCTCTTACCTTTCCTGGCTTTAACACATCTATGTGACTGTACCTGAGACTCCTCCCCCTGCCCCCCCCCCTTCCTATAAATGCCATCCATCACATCCCCCTTGCTGTTGTAAATTCCTCATTACCTCTAACTGCGTCTCCAACCAATCCATTCGATCTGACAGGATTCACAACCAACGACATGTATTGCAGAGACAATTCTCTAACCCGTAAACTCTCCATAAGCTCCCACATCTGACAATAAGAGCATATGACTCTACTAAAGGCCATTTTTGCTTCTTGCAATCTACAGACCCAGAAAATAGCACTGTCTTATTCCTCTACAAAACACTGCTCCAAGTTAAATTAATACTTATGACTTATATTTTAAGTTTAATCAAGAGATATAAATCAATAAAACATATAATCAAGAAAGAACCTACTCTACTCACTACTGCAGACTTATTTTAAAGACCTTTCTCAAACAGGACCCTCCAAGATCAGTGTGAAATTCACTGTTTTTTAATTTTTCCAGACGCATTCCGATGTCCAGCAATACATGAATTTCAAACAGCAAAGACAGTAATTGTGCAGGTCCACTGCATTGTCAGTTTCTTTCTCTCTCTCTCCTGCACTGACCTCACCATATGCTTCCTTTGTCTGTATCTCCACCTTTTAAAACTGCTGCTCCTCTAACTTTTTTTCCTCCAAAGTTCCAAAACGATGCAACAGCGTATAAAACAGTAATTGCTGCTCCTGGAATTTGAGGAAATCACCTCCAAACCTAAAAGACCTCAATAAAGGAGCAGCTGTTCCAACCAGAAATTTTTCCCATCCTCCATCTTGGATTACCCAGAATCCCTAATCAGTCACTGCTTTTCCAAATGCATGTAAATTACCTCAGAATCCCCCCTACAACTTGCCCACCACTGATATCAGGTTCAAACCTATAGTTCCCTGTTTTTCCTTACCACCTTTCTTAAATAATGGCATCACATTAACCAACCTCCAGTCTTCCAGCATCTTACCTGTGGCTATCGATGATACACAAATCTCAGCAGGGGCCCAGCAATCACTTTCCCCGCTTCCTACGTAATTCTTGGGTACACATGATCCAGTCCCAGGGATTTATCCACCTTTATGCATTTTAAGATATCCAACACCACCACCTCTGTAATATGGACACTTTTCAAGATATTGCTATTTATTCCCCCAAATTCTCAAGCTTTTATATTCTTCTTCACAGTAAACACTGATGCAAAATACTTGTTTACTATCTCACCCATCTCCTGCAGTTCCACAACAGGCAGTCTTGCTAATCTTTAAGGTGCGAGTGTGGGGTGCTGGAGAGGCATGGCGGGTCGGGCAGCGTCAGAGTAGGGGGTTGACGTTTTGGGCGAGGGCCCTTCATCAGGATTCCTGGTGGGGGGGCTTGTGCCTGAGGTGTCCATTCTCCTGCTCCTCGGATGTTTTTCCATCACCACACACTCAACTCTGATCTCCAGCATCTGCAGTCCTCACTTCCTCCTAATCAGTAAGGGGTCCTATTCTCTCCCTTGTTATCCTTTTGCCCTTAATGTATTTGTAGAAGCCCTGTGGATTCTCCTTAACCCTATTTGCCAAAGGTATCTCATGTCCCTTTTTTGTCCTCCAGATTACCCTCGAGTTATTATTAAAAGAATGAAGGACAGATAATTCAGTTTCCATATTAAGATTTTTTTCTCACCTCCCTTTTTAATTCTCGCTGTGAGTACTTGGTGCCGTATTGGTCTTGTCACTGGATTAGTAATCCAAAGGCCTAACATTGCTCCAAATCCCACCATAGCAGTTGGTGACTGAAATTTCAATTCCAATGAAATAAATTGATTGAATAGAAGTCCTGAACGGAAAGCTAGTTTTTAGTTTCATGGGACCATTCTCATTTAGTAGATCCGTGCTGTCGTCACCTGGTCAGACCTATAATGTGACTCTCGACTTTTCAGACCACTATTTATCTTCTGAAATGGTCAAGCAAACTACCCAGGTTTAGCAAAATGTTACAGAAGAGTCAAAAAGGATTAATGCTGGACAGACTACTTATTAATGCATCAGAAGCAATTGTGGAAAACTCGGCCTTGTCAACCTTGCAAAGTATTCCTTATTGACATTTGGGGATTTGCTCCAAAATTGGAAGAACTGCCTCTCAGACTACTCAAACAACAACCAGACGCAGTCTGGATAACCATAAGGCATTGTGGTCCATCACAGGTAGCAACCTCAATATATGAACGCGTGGCTCAGCATATCCCTTGCACTGCCGTTCCCATCAGCCCAGGAGATCAACCCTGCTTCAATGAAGAGTGCAGGGCAAGATACCAGGAGTAACACCAGACATTCCTAGAAATGTGTCAGTCTGGTGAAGCCAAGACATATTACAACTTGCATGTCAAACAGGCTATAGACAGCTAAGTGATTCAAACAGATCATATCAAAGCTATCTGGTTCCTGCACATTTGATCCTGAATGGAGATGGACAATGAAAGAATTCACAGGAAAAGGAAGCTGCACAGATATCATGATCAGTGATATGGTGGCCTAGCCCACCAGCGCTGTAGACAAGCCAGAAGCATTGCAGCTATCATCAGCTAGACTTGTAGAGTTTTGCTCTTGTCCTGAGGTTTCCAGAATCACAGATGTCAATCGTAAGCCAATTTAATTCTCACCATATATTATCAAGAAACAGCTGAAAGTATTGGATACTTTGAAAGCTGCGGTCCTGGCAACATAACAGCAAGTTGTGCTTCAGGATGAGTTGAGCTTCTTGTTAAGCTACTTCAGTATGGCTACAAAACTGTTGCCTACTTGGTGATGTAGAATATTGCCAGGTATATCCTGTTCATAGAAAGCAGAGTAAATCCAATGTAGACAATTAATATCTTATCAGTTTCCTCTCAGTCATCAGCAAAATGATGAAAGCTGGCATCGACTGTGCTGTCAAATGGCTCTTGCACTTCAATAATCTGCTCACATGATGCTCAGTTTGGCTTCTATCAGAACCATCCAGCTCTTGACCTCATCACAGCCTTGGTCCCAATAGGGACAAAAGAACTGAACCCTAGAGCTGAAGTGAGTGTGATTGCAGGATAGCATTTGATCAAATGTGGTAACAAACTTAATCCTCTGTCACTGAATGAACAGTCCAGAGTCCATGCTAATTTTTTTTTGGATATGGATTTGAATTTCGCCATGGCATTTTGATAAATTTGAGTTCAATAAATATTTGGAATTATTTTAAACTACTATTCCACTGATAACCATTGACAGTTTTGTAGAATCCCATCTGGTTCATTGGTGTCCTTTTGGGGAAGCAAATCTGCCATCTGGCTTGATCTGGTCAACATGTGATTCCACACTCTCAATAATGTGATTAACTCTTAAGTACCCTTTGAAATGGGCTATAAAACTACAACAAAGTATTTTTTAAAAAAGGAATGAAACTGGATGGACCACACAGCATCTGCTTTGGCAGCAGAAGCATTGATAGCAGATACAGCCGTCTTGATTCTGTGAAGTCTTCCTTACCAACATCTGGGAGCTTGTCAAAATTAGGAGCGCTGTCCTACAGACTAGTAAAACAAACACCTCATGGTCATATTCATAGAATTTCACAGACACTGATAACACAACTACCACCATCCCTGGGTTTCATGTCTCACTGGCAGGTCAGACCCACTAGAATTGACAGCGCACTGGTATATGGTTAGAAAGTAAATTCACTGGGAGTACTCAACATTGACTCCAGATTCCATGAAATCCTATGGCATCAAGTCAAACATAGATAAAGAAACCACCTGCTAGTTACCACCTTTGCATTCCCGTCAGCTAATGGATTTAATAACCTCTGTTATCTGAGGAGTTCATTCTAAGTTCTACCCTTGCATAACAACTCATGACAGGCAGTTAAGGACTTACCTAATATTTAAGAAAGTTAACATTTGCAGATTAACAACAGCTTCTGGAATGCATTTGATGCAATTGTGATACAAATGTAATGTCTCCAATGGCGCAAACAAGCAAACTTCTTGTGGAAGTTCAATTAATCTGTTCTTTGAGAGATCTGGAAAAAAAAAAGTGATGTATGTACAGTTTCAAGCTTAGAATTCAGGTCAATGATAATTACATTTACAAGCAGGCATAATTTGTAAGGCACCTTAGAAATACGAGTTACACAATATCTTGAACTGTTAATAACAATTTTATTTGGTGTTTAAACATAAGCAAAATGTGTGAGAATTCATGATCAAAAAAGGCAGTTAGAATATTCCAAGCACAGTTATTGCTAAATTATCCATTTTCTACCTCAGAACTTTAGGACAGAATAACATTGAAATCACCCTCATTTCAATGGAAATGCTAGAAACCAAATAACAAAAATCAAAACTAGCTGAACGGATCCATTGCACTAAATATACATAAACTGAGATAATTCCAAAATTAATTATGCATAAACATTGAACTATCCAAAAAAACACATTGCTTAGTGGTTAGTCACTCACATAAGGCAGAATCTAAGAGGATGTATTCAGGAATCCTTAGAGAGAAAGTAGAAAATTGCAGGGGTTCTAAAAATATGTATTGTGGATAACCTCTGGTGTTAGGGTATTGTGGAATGTGCCATTAAATACAACTGAATTCAAGCCAAAGCCTTCTTTAAAGAAGGGATTTGATGGCACATCAAAGACAGACTTCGATATTTAACTCAAATATGGTGTACTGTGTTTTGTGGAGTGCAGTCCATCAAGAAGCAAAGGGAAACCTTTCTAGGATAAATTCACACAATTCATCTTTATGAAGGTACATGGTCTCTATTGCCCACTAAAGTAAACTTAGAAGTGAAGCATCCAGCAGAACTGAAACGTAAGCTACAGTTGTCTCGCTTGTGATTTCAATCATTTGAAATGCTTATAACAAGACCTGTTCAGAATAGATTCGGCCATTCAGAAATCTGTACAGTTTAGCTTTGGTGTTTAAACATGTTTGACAGTTAAAGAGAACCGACAGAATTTGAACTTGTCTGAACTGGCATTCCAAAACCCAAGATCCATTAGTGAGTTAGAAATTGAACCAAACTGATTATTAACACACTTATTACTACAATTGAAATAGAATGAATGCAGTGACCTGCCATTTAATCTCTCCTGCCTTTCACTCTCAAGAGTCATTCCAATTGCTTCTGTCTCCACTATTGCTCTCCACTTCCTCCATACTACTCCAACATTAGATATCACATGACAAAAAAATGGTGGAGAAAGAAAGTAAGACACTCAGAGCAATTACAATAAGGGACCAAACAGACACTATCAAGGGACTTGATGCGAAAGATTTATTTGCTATGCCAAAGTGGTGGTGGGATGAAGTATTCAGGAGGGGCAATAAATATGTACTTATCAGGGCATTCTTGGCTGTTCAATGTATTCAATTTGGCATATTACTGGCTTCAGCAGGTCTTGTTTGTGTCTTCCCCTCTTAGTTATGCTTTTGCTTCTCATTCGCCCATAACATGTGGGTATTGCCGGCTGGGCCAATATTTATTGCCAATGTTCAATTGTCCACAAAGTCGTGATGGTGAGCCTGCATATTGAACTATTACAGTACTTGGGTATAGGTAAACTCACACATTGCTGTTAGTAAGCGAGCTCCAGGGTGGATATTTGTCATCTTCAGGGATAAGGAGGTCATAAAGGATGGATGATGAATGTAATTAAATGTGGAAAAGAAGAAAATAGGCAATTGAAGTTTTGGCAAGTTCGAGCTTTTGAATATAAGAACACTGAGTTTTCTAGGAAGAAAATTAGAACATAGAGCACAGTACAGGCCCTTTGGCCCACGATGTTGTGCCAAACATTTATCTTCACCTCAGAGGAACCAAACATACACACCCCTCAATTTACTACCATCCATGCGCTTGTCCAGCAGTCGCTCAAATGTCCCTGACTCTACCACCACCACTGGCAGTGCATTCCACGCACCCACCACTCTCCACGTAAAGAACATATCTTTGACATCCCCCCCCATACACTCCTCCAATTACCTTAAAATTATGACCCCACATGAGAGTCATTTCTGCCCTGGGGCTATCTACTCTACCTATGCCTCTCATTACCTTGTACACTTTTATAAAGTCACCACTCTTCCTTCTCTCCAATGTGAAAAGCCCGAGATCATTCAACCTCTCTTCATAAGACATGCCCTTCAATCCAGGCAATATCCTGGTAAGTCTCCTCTGCATCCTTTCTAAAGCATCTACATCCTTGATGTAGGCGACCAAATCTGAACACAATATTCCAAGTGTGGGCTAACCAGGGTTTTATAGAGCTGCGACAAAACCTCACTGCTCTTGAACTCAATCCCCGTTAAATGAAAGCCAAAACACAATACACCTTAACAACCCTATCAACTTGGCAGGCACATTTGAGGGGTCTATGTACATGGACCCTAAGATCCCGCTGTTCCTTCACACTACCAAGAATCTTGTCTTTAACGCTGTATCCAGCATTCGAATTCAACCTTCTGAAATGAATCACTTCATATTTATTCAGGTTGAACTCAATCTGCCACTTCTCAGCCCAGCTCTGCATCCTGTCAATACCTGTTGTAGCCTGCAACAGCTCTCGATACTACCTACAACACCACTGACCGTTGTGTTATCGGCAAATTTACTAACCCACCCCTCCACTTTATCAGCCAAGTTATTTATAAAAACTACAGAGCAGAGGCCCAAGAACAGATCCCGGTGGGACACCACTAGTCACCGACCTCCAGGCAGAATACGTTTCATCCACTACCACTCGCTGTCTTCTTTCAGCCAGCCAATTCTGGATCCGGCCTGTTAAATTTCCCTGTATCCCATACTCCTAACATTCTGAATCAGCCTACTGTGGGGAACCTTATCAAATGCCTTACTGAAATCCATATACACCACATTGACTGCTCGTTCTTCTTCAACTTGTCTCGGCACATCCTCAAGAACTCAGTAAGGCTTGTGAGGCATGACCTGCCCCTCACAAAGCCATGCTATGTTTATCCAAATAGTCATAAATCCTATCTCTTAGAATCCTTTCCAGTACCTTGCTTGTCACATATGTAAGACTGACTAGTCTGCAATTCTCAGCAATTTTCCTATTCACTTTCTTGAACAAACTAACACCATTTGCCTCCCTCCCATCATCTGATACTACTCCCGTGGAGAGTGAGAATGCAAAGACTATCACCAGAGGGGCGGCAATCTCACTCCTCGCTTCCCGTAGTAACCTTGGATACATCTGGTCTGACTGATAGGGGAAGCAACAGTTAAAAGTTTTGCTGAAACAACGACGTACCATAAATTTTAAAACGTGTGTTTGTGTCTGCACAAGCTTGAAGGCTGCAACTGGGGCTTGGGCTACTTCCTCTATTCAATGATGCATTGTTAACTGCACTGCTTATCTGTTTATGACTCGTGTGAAAAGTATGGGTTGAGAGATATGAGGGTTATCAACTGTACTACTTTTATGCTATCCACAGAGGTCCGATGAGAGTCCATCAAGTGAAAGCTTGACTGTTAGTCTGGTGTCGACTCTGGACCTCTCGCCGGTAAGCTAAAATAAAGAGGTTAATGAAACTTGTGTGGAGTCCGGAACTTTTTGAGTCAACATTTTGGTGCCATGACTCAGATTCCAACAAAGGGAATGTTTCTCTGGGCTGAATTAGTGACAGAGAGTTTAAATCCAACATAATAGAGTGGTAGGGTGCCCCGAGGGATTTTACCTCAGACCACTCCTAGTGTTTGGACAGATGATCTGCCACTTGCCCAGTGAGTTTAGTTTAGTTTACATTACAGTGTGGAAACAGGCCCTTCGGCCCAACAAGTCCACACCGACCTGCCGAAGCGCAACCCACCCATACCCCTACATTTACCCCTTACCTAACACTACAGGCAATTTAGCATGACCAATTCACCTGACCTGCACATCTTTGGACTGTGGGAGGAAACCAGAGCACCCGGAGGAAACCCATGCAGACACGGGGAGAACGTGCAAACTCCACACAGTCAGTCGCCTGAGGCGGGAATTGAACCCGGGTCTCAGGCGCTGTGAGGCAGCAATGCTAACCACTGTGCCACCGTGCCGCCCACGAGGCTGGTACCTTGAAGAGATCAAATGAACCACCTGAACCAAGATTATGAAGGATTATTTTTAACGATGTTGCTCTTGGTTGCTGTGGGGTGAACATTGGTTATTCTGTATTGTTCCTGAGACAGAGTCGGGACTGGGGATCCCAGTAAGGGAAGTGGTTGCCACTACCTGATGGATTCAATTTACAGAGCTACCTCCTTTAAATATGGCTGGTTGAAATTATGATATCATAGGAAGAGGAGGGAAGACTCTGTAAATTTCTCACCTCTGCAGTATTGTTTATAGTAGAACAAGGAAGTATAATGGGACAATCCCCTGATATAACTGGAAAGGGGACTCCCCTTCAGAGTATGCGCGAAAGCATACCTGATTGGGAAAGTGATTTACAGAAATTAAGTGCTGGACTTAACAAATGAGTAGGGGACAAACATCGGACCCCTGGGTGGGACCTAGGATGTAGCCTCTTGTGAACAGGCAGTTAACCTAGTTTGGAAAAAACATTATGGGAAGAAGTGGAAATCATTGCTTAAAGAATGGAAGGATAAAGTCTATAGTAAATAGAAAAACACCTTATTGGTTAGTTGGAGGAATAATGCATGAAATAAAAGGATAAGTGTATGTACAGCGGATGGAACTCCCAAAAGCTAGGAGATGTTAAAAGCAGAGTGCAAATGGGTAGACAGAAGGCAAGAAAGGGAACAGGACAAACAGTGTAAAGACACCAAGTCTGAGAAAGATAGACAGGAAGGGTTAAAGCAGCAGCACTGTAAAAAGAGTCTAAGTTCCACTTGGGATCCCAAGCCTACGTCTGGCATACCACCCGTTTGATGAGGGAAAGGATACCGATAGAGATGAGGAATGGGATGTTATCAGAGATTGCCAGTACCTCCCGTAGACTCGCCTACGGAACAGATAAAGGCAATGAGCGGGTAGATGCTGCTGCCAAGCAGATAGCCTTACACCCCATGAAGAAGGGCTCATGCTCGAAACGTCGATTCTCTCCTACTCCTTGGATGCTGCCTGATCTGCTGCGCTTTTCCAGCAACACATTTTCAGCTTACACCCCATGATGCTGACTCCAATGGATTCCCAGCAAAACCTGGTTAAAAACAGTATATGGACAGGTATACCAAACATAGGCGAGATACAGAAATTAGTGGGATGCCTCTGCTGAGGAACACAAATTATGGACTCCAATGGAGTGCTACCTCAACCCTCAAACAAGCAATGGGTGACCTCTGCGAGACACATGCGTTCCTTCTTTGCTCCTACCAATCTTAGTTGATTATGTGCAAAATTCTACTCACTTGGACAAGAGGAGAATGGTTTATACTTTATTTACAAACCTGGTGGCACCCAGATTTCCAGAAAGCAGCTGAAAAACAAGCTAAAGCATGGTTAATTTGTAAATAGGTAAATGCTGAAAGAAGGATGCCCTGTGGTTCTGGAACCACCCCCTTGCCCGGTTGGCCTTTTGCTTGTCTACAACTTGATTTTATAGAATTACCTGGAGTACACTGTTGTAAGTATTGTTTATTAATAGAAGATGTATTTAGTAGATGGATTGAAGCAATCCCAATCACAGATAATACTGCTACAATAGTGGTAAAAATAGTGTTGAGGAAAATGATTCCCCACTATGGACTTCCAGAAACTATAAGCTCAGACAACGTACCATACTTCACAGCTAGAATAAACGTGGAGATCTGCAAAGAGCTGGCTATAAAGCAACAGTTCCACTACATTCACCATCCAAAGGTAGCTGGGATGGTGGAACGAGCAAATGGCACTCTAAAGAATAAGTGGGTCAAGTTAACATGGGAGACAGGACTAAACTGGTTAAGGTCCTGCTTTTGGTGCTATTCCATATGAGATTACCCCCTCAGGTATAACAAGTTTACGTCTTGCTGATATTGTCTCTGGGAAGCCCAACTGGACCCCATGGGGACCAGGGTTAGTCCGACCTCTCCTTCCTGAAAGACTAGATATGCACACACTGCCGGAGGAAGTGGGAGAATATCTGCATTAGTTAACCAAAACTCTCCAAACTTCACATTCACAGGTACGCCAAGCCCATTGAGAGGGTGACAATCTGTCTCAAGGAGACTACCCTACTGTAGAACCTGAAGATCTTGTCCTGATTAAGAACTGGGACTGGGAAAAGTTGAAACCAAGATGGAAAGGACCATTTCAAGTGTTGCTGACCACCCCTACGGCTGTGTAAGTGCAAGAACGACCTCGCTGTATCCATAGATAATTGTGACTTTGGTGACTTTGGGGGGGGTTTTTACTCTGAGTACAGAAGGATTTCAGACTAATACCGTTCGGTCCCTCTGTCATACATATGCCAAACAGGTAGATCAAGGAGCGTGTTGGATATGTGCTGAGATTCCCCAGCAAGGTAAGTCCATAATTCCCATGTCTGTTGTCCCCCTCAATGCCAGGTGAAATAACTTCAGTAAAAACCTTTGCGGCATCCACCAATGGAGTGTGGTCAACTGCTCACGAAATCAACACAGTACCGTGTTGTTATGAAGGGTATAGCTCAAGAAAAGCCCCCTCAGATCCCGAGGAGTTAGTGACCGCCTTAATAGTAGTCCCTTCTGAAAGATCCGGTGAATGCTACCTGCTAGTGTAGCTATAATAAGAGTGCACCCCATGATGTGGGCTACAGTTCCTGTGTAAGGAATCAAAGTATTTCGCTTCCACAGCCTCAAAACAGAACCTCTCGGGTGTGCAGGAACCAGGCCTACAGCAAGGAACATCCTCTTTGGGGTTGACAACAAAGGGGAATACCTGAATGGAAAAGGTTCTGAATGATCCTTTCTCCCCTCTTATGGAACTGTCCAGACTTCCAGGGAAATAATTAATTTACTGGCTGTCCTGGAGGAACTAAGTAACATTACAGTGGGGGCATTGACTGAAACTCAGATGCAGGTAACTGAGTTATTTGCTGAAATGGTTGCCTCTATATTGGGGAGACAGGCCGCCTACTTGCGGAACGGTTCAGAGAACACCTCTGGGACACCCG
>NC_057724.1:15942942-15979245 GCF_004010195.1 Chiloscyllium plagiosum
TCTCCTGTTCCTTGGATGCTGCCTGACCTGCTGCGCTTTTCCAGCAACACATTTTCAGGTCCAATTAGAGTCCAGCAAGTGATAGCTTGACTATTACTCGAGTGTTGACTCCAGATCTCTCACCAACTAAGCTAAAATAAACAGGTTAATGAAACTTGTGTGGTCCAGAATTTCTTGAGTCAACATGGCCCCGGGGACTTATCCATCTTGATGCTTCCCAGAATTTGCAGCACATCCACTTCCTTAATATCAATCTGTTCAAGCCTATTAACCTGGTTCACGGTATTCTCACTATCAACAAGGTCCGTCTTGTGAATACTGAAGCAGAAAACTCATTTAGTGCCTCCCCTACCTCTTCAGACTCCAGGCACAACTTCCTCCATTATCCCTGATCAGCCCTACCCTCTCTCTGATCATTCTCATATTCCTCGCAAACGTAGAACACCTTTGGGTTTTCCCCAATCCTTCCCGCCAAGGTTTTGTGACTGCTCCTTTCCTGTTACTGACTTTCGCCCATTCTGACTAAGTAGACAAACCCTCCACAACAACCTCCTTTTTTTGCATCTGTTATGCACTCTCTAACAATATTACTCCCCTTCCTCTTTTACCCCCATCCCTGTTCTTTTTGAAAGATCTAAACCCTGGAACATCTAAACCACTCCTGCCCATGTGAAATTCCTGTTGCTCTTCTTCATTCATCCTCTGAATGAGGATAACCCAACAAATACATATTTATTGCCCCTCCTGAATGTTCCAAGGATTGATGGATCTAATCTTTAAACTGTTCCATTCTAAGTGGTGATATTGTTCCAATAGTATATTATGAAGCAAATTCCATAATTTTAACTCAGAGATGAAGAAATTACCACTCATGGCCATGGTAAGGGTGTGCACCTTCAAGAGAAGATTGCTGGGGATCTTCCTCCATGCTGTTATTGCTCCTGTTCTTCCTGGGGGTACAGTTTCTAGACCTGCAGGAGTTTATAGGAGAGCAAGCCTGGTACAGTTCTGCAATGTCACCTGTACTTGGTAGACTCACCAAGATCACATGAGAAGATACTGTTTTGACCAGTTAGGGTACAAATCATTTAGGACTGCTTTGTCCCGAATGGCATTGAGTTTCTAGAATTTTGTTTTGATTGCATTACCTTCCTAACTTTGTTACAATACAGGGTAAACGCTCCTGCTTAATTTAAACACAAAAAAGATTATCTCGTGCAATAATCTGTGAAAATCTGAGAGGCCAAGAACTATTCAAAGTAAAAATTAACAACTTTATTTATTAAAGTATAACACAGAATAATTAACTAAACTATTTACAACTCCTTCTTCTAACCTATCTTTTACAATCCCTTCTATAATACTAGTCCGATAAAACCCCCGATTACGATTTACTGAAAAATTCAAAATTTCAAAACCAGCCAGCTGTTGCGTCTTCTCTTTGCAGATTTGCTCTCCAGGTCAGTGTCGATGTCTTTCACTGTGAAAACCCCTTCTCTGGACAGCTACCTCTCAGATATTTCTGACCTTCAGTCGATATCTATTGGTCTGGTGACAGTTCTCTTCCCAACTATTCAACTTTCCCTAGTCTTATACCCCCAAAGCATCGGATTGTGACATTGGCTTTTAATATTGTCAATATACTAAAATTTAAATTTGAATGGAATTTGATGTTTTTGGGCGTATAACTTAAACTGACTGGCCTCATTCAAATGTGTTTTTGTCTCCAGACAACCAACTACCCTAACCGCTGGACCACGTGCTCGATTGTATCTTATTGAGAACACTTGGTGCTGTCAGGTAGTTCTGCTAGCTTTTAACTTTCTTAAAATGTACAGCACACCCACAATCTATCGCTATTTGCAAGTTGTTATGGAGGCAAGCCAGCTACCAGTTACTAAAGTCAAGTATAGATATGGTTGCTCTACTTTAACTTCAGAAACTTAAATGAGTCAGATCGCATGTAATGACAGTGCCAATAAAAGTTATAAGGAGGCTGCTGGGCATGGCTTGGCTTTCCTGTTGATGTTACAGCTGGCACTTAAGTATCACGTTACTTGTCATTAATCAGTCCAGGCCCTTCTGTAGGCTTCCACGCACTGCTATAAAACAGACAATCATTGATGAAGGAGTTAACAATCGTTGCAACATGGTCACTAGCATGAGAATGTGTCTCTGATAACCAGATTCCTCTGGAATGGTTATGACTATTAAGACAGCTACTGAAGCATTTTCTTAGCAGCAGCAGGGCTTTTCTCAATACTTCAAGTGACGCTCAAAATTATTATTTAATTACAAGTGGAGTAGGATATACGCAGGCAGTTGGTTATAAACAGGTGGCTTTCTTTTCATTTGAAAGCTGTGGAACTTAATGGATTTGGATCAGAATCAAGGCTAAGGCTTCATGTATCCAAGTTGCATCGACATGACATACAAGAGCAGCCAATCTTGCCAGTAGGAAGGGGCATATCCTAGAATGTTGCCAGCAGAACCTGGAAATAATGAACAATGCTGAAAATGTGTTGGTGGAAAAGCGCAGCAGGTCAGGCAGCATCCAAGGAACAGGAGAATCGACGTTTCGGGCATAAGCCCTTCTTCAGGAAGCCCTGAAGGGCTTATGCCCGAAACGTTGATTTTCCTGTTCCTTGGATGCTGCCAGACCTGCTGCGCTTTTCCACCAACACATTTTCAGCTCTGATCTCCAGCATCTGCAGCCCTCACTTTCTCCAATAATGAATAGGCATAATTCAATTGTAAGATTCCATTACTAATTTAGCCTGAAAACAATTCTTCCCTACCAGATCACAACTCCCCATTTATTGGCAGGGACAGCTTTACAATGTCAGTTACTGTAAGATGCAGCAGCAATAGGCCTGTCAGTTCATCAGGTCTGCTGTCATTCGATGAGATCACAGCTGACCTGATAATCCTCAACTCCACTTTCCTGCAGAATCTCCTAACCCTTGATCCTCTTTCTGATTTAAAAAAAGGTCTTTCTCAGCCTTGAAAACAATTAATAGCCCAGCCTTGAAAGCCCTCTGGAGTAAAGAGTTCCACAGATTCACCATCCTGAGTGTACAGGTTCCTCCACGTGTCTTAAATTGGCAACTTCATACTCTGAGATTATGCCCTCTGGTTCAAGACTTTCCCAAAAGGGGAAACAATCGCTCCTTATATACCTGAAGAAGGGCTTATGCCCAAAACGTCGATTCTCCTGTTCCCTGGATGCTGCCTGACCTGCTGCGCTTTTCCAGCAACACATTTTCAGCTCTAATCTCCAGCATCTGCAGACCTCACTTTCTCCTTATACACCCTGCCAAGTTGCCTAAGAATATTACTTTTCAATGAAGGCTCCTCTCATTCTTCTAAACTCCAATCAATATAAAAGCAACCGACACAACCTCTCCCGATAAGAAAATCCCCACATACACAGGATCAATTTCATGAACCTTCTATGGATGTCCTCAAATGCTAGTAAATCTTTTCATAGATAAGGGGATCAAAACTGTTCACAGTACCCAAAGTGTGGCTTGACTTTGAGCAAGAGCACCCCTATTTTTATATTTCAATCTCTTTCAAATTAAGGTGAACAGTCTATTTGCCTTCCCAATCATCTGCTGAATTTGGACACTGATGATAAAAGAAAAACAGTGTTTCCGAGTAAATTGCATTTTCCAAAATTCCAAAGCTCAAACTTGCCAAAACTTCAATTGGCTGTTTGAGAGATTTATGCACAAATCGCTGTGCCATAGCATTCTATTGTCTTTCCCTTTATAAATAATATTTAGGTCTTCTGTTCTTTCTGCCAAAATGAAAACCACACATTTCCCCACATCATCTATCTGCCAAGTTTCCATTCACACCTGTCCATACCCTTCTGTAGACGGCCAAATCAATATTTTCATTTCCAGACTGATAACATGCCAATCATTTCTGGATATTCCAATCATCATGTCTGATAACTCTCATGATATTAAATTCAAGGTAAAGTGTTTTGGCAGTGGAGTAGTTGAAGAATGGGAAGAGGTAAGTAATTCTTTAGAGATGGAAATAAGGTACAATCAAAAAAGCTTGTTACTGAACAAATAATCCAGAGACTGATTATAAGAATCCTAACAATTAAAAGAAAGCTGGAAACATTGTAGGTTTGGCCAACATATGCTAACCCCACAAGTTTAAGTCCAACTCTGAAATGACCTAACAAAGCAAACCTATTTTACAGAGAAACAAAGAATAAGATAAAAACACAGGCTTTGTTAGTGATGCTCACATCTCAGCGTCAAATTAAGATGTCTCAATAATAATTTGACTAAAGTTCAATGATGAATTTTACAGCTTTCAGTTTTCCAAAGACCAGTCCCATTTTTAAAAGTGAAATAGACTCAGTGATAAGGAAACAAAGTTGATGGCACTGGCCTAATCCAGTAGCTCAATCATCTCAATTGAATAATGTTGAGTAATGCATGACTGTATCAGACAGGCAAATCAACAGCAAAGGAGATGAAAGAGTCAGAATTAATTGGAAACTAATTCTAGCGATTAAGATTGCTTCGAGAGCAAGAGGAGACAGAAAAAAAGAATGCACCTTTACAATTTCATTTGCAGCTTCGGTTTATGGGCAACTACGTTTTGAGATATTGGTATAAAACTACACATTGCAAGAAAGGGGAGAAGGTTAGCACTCCACTCGATAAGGATAGAAAGAAGAGTCTAGATTAGAGTGGTGCTGGAAAAGCACAGCAGGTCAGGCAGCATCCGAGGAGCAGGAAAATCGACGTTTCGGGCAAAAGCCCTTCATCAGGAATAGAGGCAGGGTGCCTGCAGAAGTGGAGAGATAAATAAGAGGGGGTGGGGGTGGGGAGGGGGAGAAAGTAGCATAGAGTACAAAGGGTGGATGGGGGTGGAGATGGAGGTGATGAGAGGTCACAGAGGAGGGTGGAGTGGATAGGTGGAAAGGAAGATAGGCAGGTAGAACAGGTCATGGGGACAGTGCTCGCTGGAAGGTTGGAATTGGGGTAAGGTGGGGGAAGGGGAAGTGAGGAAACTGGTGAAGTCCACATTGATGCCCTGGAGTTGAAGTGTTCCGAGGAGGAAGATGAGGCGTTCTTCCTCCAGGGGCCCAGTGGTGAAGGAGCGGCGGTGGAGGCGGCCCAGGACCTGCATGTCCTAGGCACAGTGGGAGGGGGAGTTGAAATGTTGGGCTATAGGGCTGTGGGGCCGATTGGTGCGGGTGTCCCAGAGATATTCCCTAAAGCGCTCTGCTAAGAGGTATCGAGTCTCCCCAATGTTGAGGAGACCGCATCGGGAGCAACGGATACAATAAATGATATTGGTGAATGTGCAGGTAAAACTTTGATCGATGTGGAAGGCTCCTTTGGGGCCTTGGATGGAGGTGAGGAAGGTGGTGTGGGTGCAGGTTTTGCAATTCCTGCAGTGGCAGGGGAGGGTGCCAGGAAGGGTGGGTGAGTTGTTGGGGGGCGTGGACCTGACCAGGTAGTCACGGAGGGAACGGTCTTTGTGGAAGGCAGAAAGGAGTGGGGAGGAAAATACATCCCTAGTGGTGGAGTCCGATTGGAGGTGGCAGAAATGTCATTGGATGATGTGGTTTATGCGAAGGTTGGTAGGATGGAAGGTGAGCACCGGGGGGGGTTCTGTCCATGTTACGGTTGGAGGGGTGGAGTTTGAGGGTGGAGGTGCAGGATGTGGATGAGATGCGTTGGAGGGCATCTTTAACCACGTTGGAAAGGAAATTGCGGTCTCTAAAGAAAGAGGTCATCTGGTGTGTTCTGTGGTGGAACGGTCCTCCTGGGAGCAGATATGGCGGAGGAATTGGGAATACGGGGTGGCATTTTTGCAGGAGATATGGTGGGAAGAGGTGTAAACCAGGTAGCTGTGGGAGTTGGTGCATTTGTAAAAAATGTCAGTGTCAAGTCGGTCGTCATTAATGGAGATGGAGAGGTCCAGGAAGGGGAGGGAGGTGTCAGAGATGGTCCAGGTGAACTTAAGGTCAGGGTGGAATGTGTTGGTGAATGTGTTGAATTGCTCAACCTCCTCGCAGGAGCACGAGGTGGCACCAAAGCAATCATCAATGTAGCGGAGGAAGAGGTGGAGAGTGGTGCCGATGTAACTACGGAAGATGGACTGTTCTGCGTAGCCAATGAGACAGGCATAGCTGGGGCCCATATGGGTGCTCATGGCTACCCCTTTGGACTGGAGGAAATGGGAGGATTCGAAGGAGAAATTGTTAAGGGTGAGGACCAGTTCAGCCGAACGAATGAGTGTGTCGGTGAAAGGGTACTGTTGGGGATGTCGGGAGAGGAAGAAACGGAGGGCTTGGAGGCCCTGGTCTCCAAGAATGAATCCTAGTGACCTTACAATACACAAATGTTTAAAGCAAGTAGTTAGTGGCATCTAACAAAGCAAAGGCATAATCTTGTGGCATACTGGTAGTGTCCCTACCCCTAGATGAGGGGGGGGTTCATGTCTCACCTGCTACACGGAGGCGTATCATAACAATATCTTGATTAGAAAACAGCTTAAAGAAAAACTGAATGACATAACTGGCAGGCCTCAGCACATTTGAACACAATCACAAAATGAAAATTGCAAATTGCAGATAGGTTAGGGATGCATACTTTTGTTTGGCAGAGGATCACTTTCTCCTTTTTGAAACAGATATAGAAACAAACTCTCACAGACTTATACCCCTTTACATACATACATAAATACATATACACATACACATACACACACACACACACACACGTTTATGGGGTGAATTTGTACTTGCAGAATTACATTTTACTTTGCTCAAACACTGCATGAATCCATGTAAGATTCTTCAAATCAATTATTTAGATTAGAATCAGTCTGACCATTGTGGCTCAATCTCACAGGGCAGCTCACACATTAAATGCGTTATCTGACGTGACATGACGTCAATTGTTAAGATTAGATTAGATTCCCGACCGAGTGGAAAGAGGGCCTTCGGCCCAACCAGTCCACTCCGACCCTCCGAAGAGCAACCCACCCAGACCCATTCCCCTACGTTCACCTAACACTATGGCCATTCTAAATTGCCCAATTCACCTAACCAGCACATCTTTGGACTATGAGAGGAAACTGGAGCACCCAGAGGAAACCCATGCAGACATGGGGAGAATGTGCAAACTCCACACAGATAGTTGCCTGAGGCGGGAATTGAACCTGGGTCTCTGGCGCTGAGAGGCAGCAGTGCTAACCACTGAGTCACTGTGCTGCCCCAAGTTCACTTGAGAGTGTAACTTTTAAGTGGGTTCAATTCCCAACTCAAGCAACTGTCTGTGTGGAGTTTGCATGTTCTCCCAGTGTCTGCGTGGGTTTCCTCCGGGTGCTCCTGTTTCCTCCCACAGTCCAAAAATGTGCAGGTTAGGTGAATTGGCCATGCTAAATTGCCCATAGTGTTAGGTGAAGGGGTAATCGTATGGGAATGGGTCTGGGTGCGTTGTTCTTCGGAGGGTCAATGTGGACTTGTTGGGCTGAAGGGTCTGTTTCTACACTAAGTAATCTAATCTAAATGTTCTGCAACTTACCCGTGAAAGAACTGAAACCAACGTGTTCATTTTAAAAGATGAGAGACTTAACAATCAAACCAGATCTTTTTCAATATATAATTTCAGCTACATCACACTAAACTTTTGTTATAAATTCTGTGTCCTATGATCTTATACTCCACAATCACCTGATGAAGGAATAGCGCTCCAAAAGCTAGTGCTTCCAAATAAACCTGTTGGACTTTAATCTGACATTGTGAGATTTTTAACTTTCCAAACTCATGACCATGACCATCTAGAATGACAGGACAGCACATGTATGTCCCCTCCTCCAAGTCACACACCATCACTTGGAACTATAATTGCCATTTCTTCAGTGTGACTGGATTCCAGATCCTGGAACTCCATCCCTAACAGAATTGTGGGTGTTCCTACACCAAATAAACTGCAGTGATTCAAGACACAGGGATTCAAGACACAACCAATTTCTCAAGAACAGTGGCAGTGCTTAAATGACATTTGGATAAGTACATGAATAGGCAAGGTTTGGAGGAGAATAGGCCAGATGCAGGTAGGTGGGACTAGTTTAATTGACTATGACTGTATAAACAGGGATGGGCAATAAATGCTGGCCAAACTAGTGACATCCATAAATGAATTTAAAAAAAAGTGATCACTGCCACTGTTTATGAGAAATTGGTTGTGAGATATTGTCTTGAATCACTGCAGTTTATTTGGTGTAGGAACACCCACAATTCTGTTAGGGATGGAGTTCCAGGATCTGGAATCCAGTCACACTGAAGTGATGGTGTGTGGCTAGGGAGTGTTGCTGAACAAAGAGACCTTGGAATGCAGGTTCATAGCCCCTTGAAAGTAGAGTCACAGGTAGATAGGATAGTGAAGGTGGCATTTGGTATGCTTTCCATTATTGGTCAGAGTATTGAGTACAGGAGTTGGGAGGTCATGTGACTGTACAGGACATTGATGAGGTTATTGTTGGAATATTGCGTGCAATTCTGGTCTCCTTCCTATCGGAAAGATGTTGTGAAACTTGAAAGGGTTCAGAAAAGATTTACAAGGACGTTATGATTCGGAGATGCCGATGTTGGACTGGGGTGTAAAAAGTTAAAAATCACACAACACCAGGTTATAGTCCAACAGGTTTAATTGGAAGCACACTAGCTTTCGGAGCGACGCTCCTTCATCAGGTGATTGTAGGAGCGTCGCTCTGAAAGCTAGTGTGCTTCCAATTAAACCTGTTGGACTATAACCTGGTGTTGTGTGATTTTTAACTTTGTACAAGGACGTTGCCAGGGTTGGAGGATTTGAGCTATAGGGAGAGGCTCAACAGGCTGGGGCTTTTTCTCCTGGAATTTCGGAGGCTGAGGGGTGACCTTATAGAGGTTTACAAAATTATGAGGGGCATGGATACGATAAATAGACAAAGTCTTTACCCTGGGATCGGGGAGTCCAGAACTAGAGAGGGCATAGGTTTAGGGGGAGACGGGAAAGATATAAAAGAGACCTAAGGGGCAACTTTTTTCACGCAGAGAGTGGTACGTGTATGGAATGAGCTGCCAGAGGATGTGGTGGAGACTGGTACAATTGCAACATTTAAGAGGCATTTGGATGGGTATATGAATAGGAAGGGTTTGGAGGGATATAGGCCGGATGCTGGCAGGTGGGACTAGATTGGGTTAGGATATCTGGTCGGCATGGACAGATTGGACCGAAGGGTCTGTTTCCATGCTGTACATCTCTGACTCTAATGCCATACAATACCTCCAGCACAGAGCAGGCTTATACTTGGTACACAGTACACTGCAAGCTAGTAAATATCCATGTGGATCATTGAAGTGCCTTATGATTTATGCAAATCAAGGTTTCCAAGTCTGTTTGTTATCTCAAAATCAAACTGCTCAAAGAATAAATGCAGTGCAAGGTACAGCAAGAATCTCATCTGCATCGGTTGTCTAACTAGTATCTGCAATGTACCTTTCCATGACCAATGCAAAAACCACATCCATGGCACAGGATTTGGGTCACATTCAGTGCATATCTGGGCCTGGAAGACTATTTTGGGAAGTTTTAGCAGGAACAGAGTTTATGAAATTCTCAGGGTGGTACTTTTAATAATTTAATGTTAGGAAAGAGGGGTCACATCTGTTAATGTAAAACTAAGCAGTTTTGAACAAGCAATTTTTTTGTGGACAGTACGGCTGCAGAGTAATCACAATTCATAAACACAATACTGAGTCAGAAAACTTTAATTAATGTTTAAAGAAATTTGACTTCTGAACAAAATGCATTCACACAAGGGCAGACTGCAAGAATTTTAAAACAGCATCAGAAATCCAGTACTTCCAAATTTCCAACATGTATTGCTTGCTGGGTGGTATGGTTAATTACATTGCCAAACTGAATTGTGCACACCATGCACAAAAAGTTCAAAAGATACCACTGCTTAATACACATATCAAATTTTCTACTATGATTAGCATTTTGAGGGAATATGCCCCAGTTGGCAAACAGAGTTAATGAATGGAAAAGCTTTTTTTCCTGATCAAATACTGAAAGCGGACGCTATAATATTTCAGACCAGCATGTGGGGCATCTCATTTGAAGGCTACAATGACAGAAAGAAGGCACAGCTTTTGCAACAAATCCCTGCCGCCAGATAAACAGCGCATCTCTTTACTTTAGTCCACTTTACCATATGGAGAGTTGCTTAACACAGAGACCTAATTTGGTATGACAAATATTTTACCCCTGATTTACAAGGTGACCTATATTTTCTTTTTAACACATTTATTACAATTTTTTTTAAATTGCCAAATAATCATTTTTTTTTAAAATGGTGTTGTATGAAACTAAATGGTTAGTATTAAAAATATTTAATTTAGAGTAACATAACTTACTGACCACTGCAGCCCCAACTCAACTAAACGTATACCTACAAGCTAATAATTTGCAGTTGTCAAATTATTTTCATACTTCCTGACCATAAAAAAAGAGACCTTTCAGAGAAAGGCCAATTATGTTGCCAATTCTATGACCGTTTTTTGAGAAAATAATACATGGCCAGTTAAAATGAATTAATAAAGATCAGGAACAGGCAACTTTGCTGCATCTAGAAAAAGCCCAACAGATTCAGCATGCTTTTTACACATTTAACCACAAGAGGCCTTTTCCCCAATCACAGAAATTTATAATTTACAGGAAGCATTTATTGCACAGAAATAGACCATTCAGCTCAGCAAGCCACCCCAAATCTATCCAATCCTATCAATATCCCTTCTCCCTCTGGTGCTTATCTAACCTCCTCTTAAATATATCTTTGCTCTTCACTTCAACCACTCAGTAGTGCGTTATGCACTTTGATCATTCTCTGGTTAAAGAAGTTTCTCCTGAGGATCTGTAATCTGTTAATGCCACAGTGAAAATGACAGTATGTATATTAAAGGAAAAATAATGAACACACAATTGCTTGGTAGTACAAAACATGTATGTTATCAATAAAGGAGATACAAAGTTGAACTTTATTGTCTTGTAGCCATCAGGACAACAACACAATGAAAACAAATTTAAAAAGGCAACAGTTCATAACGTGAGAAGAGAGAATATTGATTGGTTGGACAATGTTTGGCAAAAAATGCAGCAGAAACTGTCAATCTTAGTTAACTGATTAACCAGAGTGTTCTATCCATTGCAACTTTCTCAATAAAGGAAAGCACACAGGCCTTATGCCTTCCTTTCAGTCATACGTAGGGCTCTGTTCTTTTGCAGACAGAAAGAATACCTCCACTTGTACCTTTACTAAGGAGGAAAGAAATATGGAAACTACCAATGTCTATGACATTCTCATTGCAAAACAGTACATGGTGAAAGGTATATATTGCTTGTTGAGTGGTTTGGTTAATTACATTGCCAAACTGGATTGGTCATGATACCCACACATGTAAGGGCTGTCCAACATAAAAAAAACTGACATCCCCGTCTGATTTATGGCCAATTCCACACAACGTAACCTAATCAAGTAGTCAGGTGATTTACTGCAGTCAGCTCTGAGCAGGTTTTCCACTTATGCAGTAATGAATTCTTTCAGATTTCCAAAGGACCACATTGGGCTTGCATATCAACAACAATGCCATGTTTATATTCTCACGTGACATTTCTAACCTGCTCACTAATGTACTACTCAAGTAAACCACAGGCATCTACACTAAAGCAGGATATAATTGTGATCTAGGTATATCACTGAGTGAATCAGTATTCACTGAACTGAACTTAGCAAAGCTCATAGGTGAGTTCAATTTTAACAAAATCATACATGCATAAACATATCCCCTTACAAATTTCCTAAATGAAATATCGCAAATGTATCATTTAAATCTGCAGCTGCATGAAATAAATTTATTTCTTAATGGGTCCCAAATGCACCTCTGAAATAGAGCAATCAAATGGGCTCTCTTTTCTTGATGTGCCTGTTGAGAAAATCCACCAGGGGGCTTTCTACCCCAGTTTGCCACAAGCATACCATCATTGGTCAATATAAACATGGATTTCTGCAGTTCTGTGCGATATAAGAACCATCTTATCATCAACCTCAAAGAGGAGCTGAGCCTTCTTTTGACCCTGCAAAGTTGATGTGGATACAGAGTGCATTAAAGCCATCCTACAAGGATTTATATGATGCAAATTCATGAACTGGCTTAAGATTGCCATGCATTCCTGAAAAGTGCCCAGCCTACTACAGATTACTCCAGTAGGGTTAGATACCTGAAAACATCTGAGTAGCAGATGAAGCTGGCTATTTCAAACTGTTACTATGCAGTAGCAATGAGCGGGGTTTGTCACCAATAGGATGCTACCATCAAGCCAAATATTCTGCTTATCAGACAAAATAAATAATATGGTTAAGAATTTCAATGCTGTTGTAATGCTAGGTACATAGATCATATATTCCAAAAGCTCAGTTGACTGTATGTCAGATGTTTGCAACAACTAACCCAATCAGTCCTTGCCTACAAAACTCAAAACAGTCTTTCACATGAGATACTTCTTCACAATTCGGTAATATTTGCTAAGTCTTAATCTGAAAATTATTTTAAGATTCAGTCAGGCCCGCTGTGTACCACATTTAAATGTATATTAATGCATTCATATATTAACACACTATGTGTTTGCAGGCAGAAAAAAAATGTACTGTATATACAATAATTTGAAACAGAAACAAAGCAGATGAAATCAAGCTTTGTTTTGGACAAAATAGATTGGCAGCTGTCAGTCATCACCAGTTATGGACCAGGCCAGACCCCCTCAAAATATTTCAAAAAAGCAGCACAGACCTTAACTTTGCTAGTTGTTTTCAGGTGTAGAGTGGATATTTCAGAAGTAATTCAGCTGGCCCAATGACTTAATTTTAAATAAAAAGAAACACAAACAAAAGAGAACAGAATTCAGAATAACTTAACCTATCCGAAAACCCAACAAATTATCCCAATTTGATGATGCTGCTCCAAATTCCTACAACAATCCCCATAAATACCCTTTGGTAAATAAAGTAAAATCAAACACAGGGTCTTACAGGAGAGATGTTAGAGAGAGGGTGGATTAGCATGGACCTGCTTCTTTGGGTCCAGCAGCTTCAAAACTGACTGCTTACTAAAACCAAACCAAAATAAAGCTGAGCTGGGAGAACTGGCCACTTCTCTTTCATTATATAAGCGTTTTTTTTAAAACTTAAAAGCCTTTTGCTTGAGGCAGTATCTGCTAGTTATAATCAAAACTGGCCCTAAAACCCATCAAAGCTAGACACTCCAGAACCTGTATCTTTATGACCGCTCTAAAAAAAAAGGACCTTGCTAAAGCAGCAGCATTGTCACAGACCTAAATGGCACATTCTCTATGGTAGTGCCTCCATTAACCAAAGTACACTTGCCACCTCATACAGTGTAAAATTATGCTCCTTTTACATCAGTATTTTTTGCTTGTCCTGACCAGTGCAAGATGAAAAGCTTTGATAAATGGTGCTTTTTTTCCAGAAATTATCAAGTTCTCTACTACCAATTACCTACAAATCTTAACTGACAAATCCATTACCATATCAAAGTCCTTTACATACGTGTCCTTATAACAAGAGAACTGCTCCCATTTCTGTTCTGCTCCCCAGCTCCAGAATGGTGTGACAAACATTGCTGATAGCACATTAAAGCATTCACCACCTATCGGTGAGAATATATAAAAAAAACTCACCGCCATTTCAATTAATAGCAACCCTGTTTGGAAAGGTGTGTTGAAAAGATAATAAAAACTTTAATTTATTTAACAAACCCTTCATGATCTCCGGATACCTTAAAGCACTTGACCGCCAATTAAGTACTTTTGAAATGTGGGGCAGAATCTTAAAGGAGACCAAGTGATGTGGGTAAAGATGGGATTTGTGACAAAAATGAAAGAAACTGGGCAAGTTCCATCTTGAGGTAGAGAGCAACTTGTTCCAACATTTATGTTTTTGCCAAATGGTGAGCCAAGCTTCTCAAAAGGCGATAGAGAGTTACTAATGTATAAGGTTCAAGCTTGTTAAATGCCTTGTTAACAATCCTTAATATTTAACTTTCTATCTTACCAAATTTGCTGAACAAACTAAGTATTGTGAAATCTCAACATGGAAACCAGAGCTGGTCCCTGGTGACTTCAGCTCATTGCTGGTATCTTCCATGTTGCTCAGTACCAAAGAGCATCTCAAGGGACGGTTCCAGGGCATCAACCCTCATCCAAGAACAATGGCATCTGACACTTGCCAACCTCTCGTGACCATTATGGCAACACTCTGATACACTAGCAGGCTGCTTATGAAGCGCAGACCTGCCCCCGAATGCACCAAGTTACCAAGCAATAAAAAGCAACTGAGTTTGGCAAACATGCTACATGTTTTTTCAACCAAATAGCCATGTGAAAATCTAGGTGCAGCCTAGTCCGCAGTCCAGTCAAAGGGAAGGTGGGGGACACAGCGAGCACAGTCCAGAGGCGTGGCCATGGTCAGTCATCACCTTGGGATGCTCACCATCAGGGACATTCTCCCTGTTGTATAAACAAGTGTTTCTTGAGGTCACTTCTGAATTGTCTAACCCTCATTTTGAAGTTATGCCATCTGATTCTGGACTCTGCCCACTGTCGGAAATAGGATAAACAGAAAGTAACTGTCAAATCATTTCATCACTTTAAATAATTCAACTAGGTCACTTCTTCAATACAAACGGGAACACAAGTTAAATTTCTGTGAATAGTTTTAACAATTTAACCATTTGCCTTAATGTTTGCTTTTAGAAGGAAATGCTTTCTGTGGTGCCATGGATGTCTAAGCTGAGCTTAATCTTATATATACAAATAACAGACTTTATCAAGTTGTTGGGAGAGCAGAAACAAGTCTAAGTCAGCAGAGACAGAAGTGATGGATTACTATTATAAGCAGATTTACTGTTAATTTGTGTTCACCAGAATCATTAAGCATGGAAACAGACTGTACGGTCCAACTCATCCATGCCAACCCCAGGTCACCCAAATTAAACTTATCCCATTTGGTCCATATTCCTCTAAATCTTTTCTATTCGTGTACCTGTCCAAGATTCTTTTAAAAGTTCTAACTGCACCTGCATCTACCACTTCCTCTGGCAGTTTGTGGTGTCACCGTACATCTGCTGCCCTAAATACGTACAGCAATGTAATAAACAGTTGGGAACTTTCAAATGTGCAAACCTGATCCCTTTCGAAAAAGTTCACCACTGCAAAAATAAAAAAAAAGACATACTTACAGCTGAAATTTAATACAGAAGAAGAGTCACAACAGATTTAAAACATTAATTTTGTTTCTCTTTCTACTGATGCCACCAGGTCAGATACATTTCTGCAACACACGGTTTTGATTTTATTTTAAAAGCAACTTCTCTTGTTGGAATATGCACTGTGGCAAGAGTTATAACTTTCGTTCCATGGGTTATTGCTTTGGGCCCAAGTAGAGGGTGCCTCAAGCCTAGTATTTTGTTTTTATCTTATTACAATTTGATTCTTCAGCTAATCTCATATCATGGTATTGAACCATCTTTGAGAAAGCAACCATTTTGAACACAGGTCAAATATTTTAAACAAGTCTAAGAACTTAAATATCCCATAAATTGTACATAATAAGTCTTTGGAGATAGAAAAAAGGTCAATGACGCTGGTTTCAAAAAAAACATGCTGGAAGTTTGGCTTCATAACTTGAACCAGAGTATTAAAAACAACAAAAAAAAAGAAATGTGTGCTCCAGTGTACAAGCATACTTTCAGTTAGTACTTTGTATCATTTATAGAAAGGATGCACCTTAGGGCAGGTGGAGGGACTTTGTCGGATGTGGAATCGAGAGCTAGAAGAGGATATATCTTCCCATAACTCCAATGAGATATGGGAAAATGTAAGGAAAATGTCTGTATGTAACAGAGCGCAGGCCAGGCAGTTGAAGGTTTTACAGAGGGCTCAAATGGCGCCAGAGAGGCTAGGTAAGCTCAAGATAGGAGCGTCACCAGGGTGTCCCAAATGTAACATTAGCATAGGCACTCTCACACACTGCTACTGGTCATGTTGTAAGATCCAGAGATACAGGAGTGCTATACTAACGAGCTGAAGGACATCCTTGAGATCAAAGTTAAAGTGCACCCGGTATTTCTTCTTCTGGGGTTGCCAAATTCGCCCTCTCTGGGGGAACACCGGAAGAGATCGTGTAACATTTTTACCCACTATACAAGGAAGAATATTTTAATGAATTGGATGTTGGAAAACCCCCCCAGGTCTTATGGGTGGCACAGACTAGTGATGGAGCATCTCCCCCAAGACTACCTCACAAATATGGTACACCACAAAACAGAGCAGTTTTACAAGACATGGCGGCCCTTTTTAAATTATATTGATGCAGATTTATCAGCAATATTAATTAGGATTGGGAAGCAGTCTGGGTTTTCGTGGGGCCCTGGGAAGGGGAGGCTGCGGATAAAGAAATCAGGTACAATGACTGGTGCTCCCAGGGATGGGAGCCTCAGTGAAGTTGTAATGAGTGAGTGAAATAGAATAAAGTAGTGATATATAATTTAAGTTAATTTGAATTCAGTTTAATTTAATTTGTAGTTTAGTTTAAGTAGGTAAGTCTGTTCTGGTAGAATAGTGGGTAATTCATTATTAATAGTATCATGAAATGGTATTGTTGTACTGCCTCTGTTTGTATTTTGATATTACTTTTTTGTATTTGCTGTTTTATAAAAGATTTTAAAAAAGGTTTCTAATAAAAATATTTATTAAAAAAACCTTCAAAAATCACTGGCCACATCTCAGCTGGATAATGATCTCTAGTTCATAGCACCATGTTTAGCTTTTAGGATTTGTTGCTCAAGGAGCTCAAAAGAACAATGGGAGATTTAAGGTGATGTTCAAAATTAAGGAATTTTGATAATAAAAGAAGCTGTGATTGGAAACAAGATCAACAAGCAGGTGGGACTGATTCAAGATAATTAATGAAAAAATCATAAGCAAAATGAAAATTTATTTTACGAATGCAACAGGAGCCTGAACAGGTTTCCCTATCGAGAATTCTCCATGTCAAACCTGCTTCTCTCGGTTTGGTAAGATAAGGGTACGTTCTCAATTAACAATCGGTTCTGCTATACCGCATGTTTCTTCAATGCAAATTTGCTAAAATGCAATTAAAGACAGTTATTTGTAGAGCGTGAACCTGCCTTACCAGTATTGGCTATAACCTGATTCCAACCCCATCAGCTTAAATGGTGCTGCTATTACCCGATTTTCTTATAACACGGGATCGCACGGGAACAGAACTATTGTGTTGGCTGAGTGGCTCAGTGGTTAGCACTGCTGCCTCACAGCACCGGGTACCCAGGTTCAATTCCTGCTTTGGGCAACTGTGTGTGTGGAGTTTGCACATTCCCCGTGTCTGCGTAGGTTTCCTCCCACGGTCCAAAGATGTGCAGGTCAGGTGAATTGGCCATGCTAAATTGCCCATAGTGTTAGGCGCATTAGTCAGGGTAAAATGTAGGGGGGTGTGGGTTGCTCTTCGGAGGGTTGGTGTGGACTTGTGGGGCCGAAGGGACTGTTTCCACACAGTAATCTAAACTAATCTAATAATGAGTTGCAATTTGGAAGGCACTGCCAATGGCATGGGTGGAAACAGATTATACTTGCCCTTCAAAAATTTAAGACTACAATCATGTTCAATCCACAGCATAAATTTGCCAATCTTTCCATGACTTGTGGGTATTAGTTTTGTGGAAAAGTAGCAAAATGTTTGAAGTACGACAGTGAAGAGTTTTAGGTGTGAAAGAGTGTGTCAATTCCTCAGACTTCCTTACTTATTTCAGGTAAAATTTTTATTTAAGTTTTTGACATTTCAAAGGATGATAGTTTATAATTCTTAACCATAATGGTTCAAGTAAAAATGAACCTTGATATCTGTTTCGTTTCTAAATACCAAAAGATGAAATCTATTTTAGCTGTACACATTAAAAACAAATATTAAGTTTTACAGAATGGTTTAGTCAATAATCATGCAATGTGTCTCAACACAGATTAATTATATCTATTTTAACAGGTTATGCAACTACCATAATGTGATAATAACCACAGGATTAAAGTAAATAAATTCCTTCAGACTTGAAGACTGGTCATGCAATGAAGTACCCTTGTATCTGCCTTCAGGCTAATTCTCTCATTTGATTTGCATCACTGAGCAGATGCTCAAAGTCAGCCATATGACAAAGCTAATAGCTCAGTGAATAAAAAGATTGCTCTTCATCCTAGGGAATTTTCATTTCTTTATTATAAAGGAAATATTGATCAATAGGAAACAATGGCTAGACGTCTTATTACTATGATTTAATCCTTAAATGCTTCCCAACTGTTTGAGACCTTCGTTATTGTTAGGTAAACCAAGTACAAAAACAAACAACTGGGGTCAGCATCCTGATGAATTAAATAATTAGGTCTGTGGAAAGGGCTTGAAAATAATTAGGCAGGGGGGAGACACTTGAGAGAGGGGAAAATGTATTCTTAGATATTTCTCAATAAGAAAAAAGGATTCTAGAAATAGGATAAGTCAGGGAAGTTAAACAGGGAATCAAAGGATAGCATTAAATTGAATGCAAAAATATACGTAATGGCGAGCTTTGAAAATCAACCAATGACGATCAGAAAAAAGGCAGAAGATCAACTTTCAGAGTAAACTTGCAAGCAGGATCAATGCAGACAGCAAGAGTTAAATATAGGAAAAAAGGTAGAGAGAAGCCAAAGTGAATTCCGGCCCCTTAGAGAAGGAAGGCGGGAAATAGCAAAAGAGTTAAATAAATAATACATGCATACTAAAGCAAAATCTATTTTAACCAGCACCCTCGATAAACTGGCAAAAACTGTATGCTTCAAATACTGCAAAAGTTTACTATACTATTTTGTTCAATTATTACTTCTTAAAATTTACCTCAATGCAAATATTTGTTGTTCAATGGAATGGCTACATGAAATATCAATAGTTGATTCAATTTCGAGTCAACTTCTCCTCAAATATTGCGATCTACCCTGATGCCGGAGTAGACAGTTGAGTGAAAGTGAGAAGCCTCTCTGCCTTTATCAAACCTTACCGGCAAAGTTGCATTAGTATTTAAGTGATTTCTGTTGTAACTAAAGTATGAAGTATGTGTATAAAATCCTGTATTACGTTTCTATTACTGAGTGTGTGTTTTTACATTCATTGTTACATTATGCGGACCTCTAAATTATCCAGAATACTTGATCAATGCACACTGCTGCCATTTGTTTTCCCATGCTTTGTACTGTAGTAACTACAATCATGAAGATATATTCTTTATTCATATTTCATTATTCACATGCAAACAAAAAAATTGTGAACATGCAATATTGCAAACAAACAAGCACTCAAAAATATGATAGGTGAACAGAAGCAGGATACTGCCACCAAATCCACAAGAATTAGAACATTTATAAATTAATGAATTCATATACAAGTACTGTTTATGTTGAAAACTTTTTGTATTTGACTTTATAAACATCAATGTATCAAATGCAAAAGAAAACAACATTCAACAGTTCAGATGTGGTCCAGTTAGAGGCCAACTCATCAATTAAAGTAACAGGATAGAATCCTGCTACTTTATAATTACATAAAAACTTGAACATAAAATGCAATTACAAATTAAAAATCCACAAAAAAATCACTTGAAGGAGAATGTACAACATTGCATTTCTATTTCTGCTATAAACAGGGTCTTGATGTCCGTAGTGCTCTCAGGGGTGCAGAACAACCAAGTATGTTACGTAAAGTTAGTTGAAGTAAAAACAAAAAGCTCCCACAGCTTGAGGTTGACTAATTAATACAAAAATGTTTGGTTGGAGTAAATATGTTCCAGCTTATATTCTCCCCCACCATTCCCAAACAATGTTTTCTCAACCATCTTCTCCAAATGGTAAGGAAACAATCTGTAAACAATTTGTAGGATTTGTCCCATGTGACAGTTTTTCATTTATCAACCTTGACCCTTTGAAGTATTGAAGTCTATTCAACCTTGAGTTGGCAAGCAATTACAGTACCTCTTCCAGGCTCAGTGTTTGCATAAATGCACTTCCAGCAGAGGGCACTATATAGTAAGGAATATTAGCTATGGCTACATCCTTACGATATGCAATTTGACTTTGAATTTATGCGTGCTCATTTTTACATTTCAAACAATACCCTAGTTTCTAAACAGTTCTGATATGCATGCAGCCTAATTTCATATACGGGACCTTTAAAAATATTGTACAAGAGGTGACAAATAGAAACAGGGAAAAAAATCGAAGTGTAGACAATTAAACCCTTTGATCCCACTTCGCCATTCAACAAGGTAATGGGTGATCCACCATCTGAACTCTAATAATCTCACTTTTCCCCTTTACTCATCAACATCTTTAGCTTCTAGAAATCATTTGCTTTCTTAAATATAAGAAAGTAACTTGCCCTGTACAGCTTTCCTTGGCCGTGAACTTCAAAGTTTCACCACCCTCTAAATAAAGGAATTTCTCATCCTAGCCCAAAACAACCTGCCATGTATCCTAAAATGGTGACCCCTTGTTCTGAACCCTCCACTCAGGAGAAACCATCGTCCCTGCATGGCATACGTTTCAATGTGATCTCCAGTGTATACATGCCAAGTCAACTCAATCTTTATTTGTACCACAAACTTGTCATCCCAGGAGTCAGCATGATGAATCTTCACTGAACTCCAATGGTAAATATATATTTTCTTAGGTAAGGATCAGAAACACACACAATATGCTTGGTTTGGTCTCACCAAGGTGCTATACAGCTCCATCAAGACTTCATACAATGTTCCAGAATCTATGGAATTTTGGAAGATGACAACTAATGCATCAATTACTTCCATGCAATTTCGTTAGTGCCCTGGTATGCATCTATATTGTCAGACCTTTGAGATTTGCAGTAATTCAGTCCTATTAATCTCTCCTGAACATTTTTTTTAAACTAATACTAATGTCCTTCAATTCCTCCTTCTCAAAAGGCTCTTATCTGCACATTTCTGGGAAGACTGAAATAAAAGTGGCTGTTCAGTTGCTCTGCCATTTCCTGGTTATCAATTCTAATGTTTCAGATTGTAAGGGCCTACATTTGTCTTGACTAATCCTTTTCTTTTTACTTACTTACAGAACCTCAGTCTGCTTTTACGTTCTTTGAACTTTTACTGTCATACTTCATTTTTGCTGTCACAATCAATCACTCGGGCATCTTTTGCTGAATTCTAAACTGCTTACATCCCAAGGTTTGTGACTTTTTCAAGTAAAAAAATGAGACTCCTCTTTGAATCCAATACAATCATTAAGTTCTTTTGTTAACCAAAGTTGGACCACCTCTCCAATTGTGATATTATGGCTGAAAGGAATATACAACTACTACATTCTTTCCGGAAAAGTTACCCATTGCCTATCAGCTGTCATTCTTATCCATGAAGTTTTCTAATCTCAACTCTCACCTCCGTATTTTCTTTTGCTTCGAATTAGGCTCTAGTTTGGACATGCCAATGAAGAGTTGCATCATGGTCATACTTTGATAAAGGACCTCTCAAACAACATTAATCCCTTCTTAGCGTGCAAAATCAAATAGAAAATAGCCTCATGCTCAAGTTGGTTCTCAACGTACTTGTTTTGAAAAAAAAATCAAATTGTACAGAATCCAGGAATACATCTGTGACATTATTCTTGTTAAGTCACCCATGACGTTGCAGCACCTTTGCATGCACCTCAAATTTTCTGTTCAATGTCATCCCCTATCTCACTACATCTATTTAGAGGCCTGCAGATAATTCCTATTAATGTTTTCAACCCCCCTGTTGCTTCTTAGCTCCACTCAAACTGATTCCATATCCAGATTTGCAGTGCCAATATCCTCTCACCACTGCAGATTTTTATTCATTAACAAGGCCATCCTATCTCTTAGGAGGAGAAAGTGAGTGCAGATGCTGGAGATCAGAGCTGAAAATGTGTTGCTGGAAAAGCGCAGCAGGTCAGGCAGCATCCAGGGAACAGGAGAATCGACGTTTCGGGCATAAGCCCTTCTTCAGGAGCCCTCCCCATAGGAGCTTATGCCCGAAACGGCGATTCTCCTGTTCCCTGGATGCTGCCATCCTATCTCTTACTCCATTTTTCTTGTCCTTCCTAAAGATCAAATACCCTTGGATGTTAAGTTCCAGCCTTTGTCACTTCATAGCCATGTCTCCACAAATCATACCATACTACGTACTGTTCATTCATCTACCTTACTGCACATGCTCTGAGCATTCAGATAGAATATCTTTGGGCTTTCTTCTTTGTGGGACAGCCCTATTTACTACTAGCCTTTGTTGTCTACCTTCCACTTTTGTTTCTATTTTTCATTTTCTTTGTTTCCTTCACTATTTCCCATCACAGTGTGAGGAAATGCACCCTTGGGGATATTGATTTTCGTCCTGCTGGGATTCAACCTATCCCAATGCCTGAAGAACCTAAATCCCTCTCTCAGATACCATCCCTCTAGCCACTCACTAATTCAGTCTATAATTCCATTCCTGATCTTACAAGCACAACGCATGGAGTAATCCAGAAATTCCCACCTCTGAGTTCCCGCATTTAATTTCCAAGCCTCGAATATTCCCCAAAACATGTTGTAGTACTGACAAGAAAACTTATGCCTGAAATATCAATTCTCCTGCTCCTCAAATGCTGCCTGACCTGCTGTGCTTTTCCAGCACCCCACACTCAACTTTGATCTCCAACATCTACAGTCCTCACTTTCTCCTAGTATACAGTGGCCCTGCCAATATTATGGCTCCCATATCACAGCGGGCAGGTAAGGCATCCTGCCCAGCCTTTGGACTATTGAGCGACCAATGCAACCTACAATATGGGCCTCATTCCACCTCGGTCAGTATGACATGAGCAGCTGCAGAAAGTGGACGCAAGGAGGAAAGTCCAGAAAGCTCCTTAAGGGATATTTGGACCCAGAGACACACTAGAAGAAAGTGAGGACTTCAGATGCCGGTGATCAGAGCTGAAAATGTGTTGCTGGAAAAGCGCAGTAGGTCAGGCAGCATCCAAGGAGCAGGAGAAGAATCGACGTTTCGGGCATGAGCCCAAAATGTCGAATCTCCTGCTCCTTGGATGCTGCCTGACCTGCTGCGCTTTTCCAGCAACACATTTTCAGCCCAGAGACACACTGCCCACTATGCCATGCACTTGCTTGTAAATATCCTTTTGTCACGTGCATTCAATATAAAATACAGTGAAAACGGTGTACCATTGCTCATACATAAGCACCATTCACAGAATAAAATTTAAAATATACCTTAGGGAGTCCAATGTTTCCTTTTCTGTTGTTACAACATCCCGCCTCCAGAGTCCCAAGCCACTGGGAGTGTGCCCCACTCCGGTCTAGATCAGCCCACACCCTGTCATAGAGAGTGTCCCGCTCTGGCCTAGATCATACTGCTGAGAGTGTGTCCCACTACAGCCTAGACCAGCCCATAATGTGCCGTCACTAGGGGCCCACTCCACGTGGAAGACAGAGTCCCACTCCAGGCTACACAGGCAAACAGACCATCTCTGTAGTGGCACGTAGTACTGACATAGACCATGACTTCAAGCTGTTGGCCCTCCCACTTCAGAATGCCCTGCAGCACTTCAATGACAGTTTTACATCTGGTCCTATTTGCCAGCACTTGATACATATCCTTCTAAACCCTTTCTGTCCACGTACCCGCAACACCCTCTGCGTGAAAAAGCTGCCCTTTCTAAATCTTTCCCTTCTCATCCTAAACCTATACCCTCTCGCTCTGGACTCCCCCAACCTAGGAAAAAGACCTTATCTATTTAATCTATCCATGCCCCTCATGATTTTACAAATCTCCAACGTTCCAGGGAAAAGAGCACCAGCCTATTTAGCCTCTCCCTATAGCTCAAATCCTCCAACCCTAGCAACATCCTTGTAAATCTTTTCTGAACCCTTTCACATTTCACATCATCGCTCGCATAGGAGGGAGCCCAGGATTACACACAATATTCCAAAAGTGGCTTAACCAATATCCTGTACAGCTGCAACATGATCTCCCAACTCCTATATTCAATACTCTGACTGAAGGAAAACATACCAAATGTGTTCTGCACTATCCTATCGGAGACTCCACTTTTAAGGAACTGCTCTAATTTGCTTTTCCAAATGCAGCACCTCGCATTTATCTAAATTAAACTCCATTTGCCACTCCTCAGTCCATTGGCCCATCTGATCAAGATCCTGTTGGTCTGAGGTAACCTTCTTCGCTGTCCACTACACCTCCAACTTTGATGTCATCTGCAAACTTAACTATACCTCCTACGTTCACAGCCAAATCATTTGTATAAATCACAAAAAGCAGCAGACCCAACACCGATCATTGTGGCCTCCTTGAAGAAACTGATTAACAGAGGCATTTAAACTGATTTTGCTAAAATAAAGATGGCAATCAAGCTTTCATTTGAAATATTGATTTGAGAGATTATCAATACAGGCTTAATTTTCACGTACTTGTATAATTCTTATACCAGAAGAACCATTCAATAAACATACTTGGTAACTTAGCAATAACCATCCAAATGTTGCAGGTTTATAGTAGAGGCACTACACACATGGAATATTTCAGTCTACAACAACTTGCAGATATCAAATTGGGCATGCAAGTAGTATTGAGAGAGCAAGATAAAATGCAAGACTGATAGCCTTTCAAATGGCCAAGTAACTGCAAATAAATTCAAATGGAGAAAAGCATGAGGCAAGAACCAAAGTAGGAGCAGCACATCATATAGAGCTAAGTCAACTGATAATTGATATAATCTTCAGCTTCACATCCACTTCAGTGCCTACTTGACATATCCGCTAATTCCTTGACAGGTTAAAAATCTATCTAACCTAGCCTCAACAATGTAGTATGTACAACTATGGTAGCGAATTTTGAAGATTTACAATGCTCACTGCAGATTTTTTTTCATCTCAAGCCTAATTATTTGGTTCTGCCCACATTCTAGATTTATCAGCCAGCAGAAGATAACTCTTCTGAGTTTATCCTTTCAAGTCCCTTCAGAATTTTCACATAAACACAAAATATGCTGAAAATACTCAGCATGTCAGGCATCATATGCTGAAACAGGGAAAGAAGGTTAATGTTTCAATTCAATGACCTTTCTGATGATCTTTACCTCCTCTCAAAGAATATTTTACTTCCAAATTACTAATTAAACTTGCCTCATTACATTAGATCCAAAATAGCTTTGTACCCAGTTGGTTCTATTACATATTGTTAGAGGAAATCATGAGTTTCTACAAGCTTATTTGTTCATTTTTATGAAGATAAAGTCCTCTCATGAGTACTGCCATTGCAACAGGTTTCAATTATTCATTAGTGGGCAGCACGGTGGCACAGTGGTTAGCACTGCTGCCTCACAGCGCTAGAGACCCAGGTTCAATTCCCGCCTCAGGCGACTGACTGTGTGGAGGTTGCACGTGCTCCCCGTGTCTGCGTGGGTTTCCTACCACAGTCCAAAAATGTGCAGGTCAAGTGAATTGGCCATGCTAAATTGCCCGTAGTGTTAGGTGAAGGGGTAAATGTAGGGGAATGGGTCTGGATTGGTTGCGCTTCGGCGGGTTGGTGTGGACCTGTTGGGCCAAAGGGCCTGTTTCCACACTGAAGTAATCTAAAAAAAATGCTTAATACACTGTCCAACAATACAACTGTTATTATAGGCCCTATACATATAACCACCGGCATTTTCTGACCTTTATTTTCCCCAAGTCTATCCATACAGATGCTACTTCCTGACCTCCTCAGCCAAGATTCTTGCTGCTCTCATTAGATCATCCTTTGTCAACTGAATTCCAACTACTCCTTTTCCATTGGCATTTCAAAACAGTAAATAACCTGACATATTTATTCCAAAATGTTTTGGTATGGCAACAATTCCATCAAATTTGTGTACCCAGTTCATCTGGTCTGAATGCTTTGCGTATTCAAATAAATAGCCTTTCATTTTATACTTTCAAAATGACCAATATCTTTGAACGAACCTTCCGCTGATGAATAACTACCATTAAACTTCTCTGTGCCAATCCAATTGTCTTTACTCAAAGCACTACATTATTCTATTACCTCAATAAGACCCAGATTATTTTTGAGGTTATATTTTCAAACCTTGGGGTCATACTGTTCAAACTGAACAGAACACTCCTGGTTCTACACATGCCATTGATTCCTACATTCTTGACTCAGGAAATAGAGTCAATATGGGAGGAGACTGCGAACAGCCGATGTCAGAAAACATCATGGAGACTATTTTAAAGGTTTAGGCTATCCAACTTGATAAAGAATTTAGTAAAGCCTGCAACACTCGTCACGGGAGATTCCAATCTTTATACAGATTCAGCCAAACAAATTGGTAAAGATGATCCAAGAATGTGAATGCTATTGTACTTTTCCTACAGAATTTGTTCTGCAACCAACCAAGGGTAAAGCCATATAGATCTAGCATTCCGTAATATGGATATACGTATACACTGCTCTAAACAAACATAGAAGAGATTAGGAGGAGCAGGCCATTTGACTCAATATTTTATAAAGATCATAGCTGATTTGATTGGGTCATCTATTGCAATTTGTCTTCACAATAAACCTTAGATTCTGGATCAAATTCAGCCGTATAAAATAGGTAATGGCCTTGCCTCCACTGCTCTCTGGGAAGATAATTGCAAGGACTAATGACTTAAAGATGTCGGGTTAATTAGTAATGTTGCAGGAAAATATCCACTTAGAAAGAGTGATTATAATGCAATTTACTTCCACAATAAGTTAAAAAATAATGATCACAGAAAGAAAACCTTAAATAAATCCAAATTCATAAATATGAGAATGGTGGCTAAAGGTGGCTGGGTTGTTACTCGACAGCTAAAAATGCAACTCGTGGAAAATGATTGAAGAAACAATTCAAAAAAATTCAATATAAAAAAACTGCATTAAAATCTCACTAAGGGGTCGAAGATGGTGGCGATCTAACAAGATTGCACTGCAGAGCTCTGCATCGCAGCACAAGTGGGACGAACCGGGGAAGGGGAAGGACCCGGAATACTGTGTTTCATAGAGGCCGATCTCACTCTTAAATGTAGACTTTAAAATCCTCTCTAAGACTCTCGTGCTAAGGCTGGAGACTGTGTTACCTTCTATTATTAAAGGAGGATCAGACAGCCTTCATAAATGGTCGCATATCCTCCAATAATGTTAGGAAGCTGCTTAATGTAATTCAAGCATGTCAACAACAGTCAATACAGGGATTGGTGATTTCTCTAGATGCAGAGAAGGCATTTGACAGAATTGAGTGGCTGTACCTTTTCTATACTCTGGAACGGTTTGGTCTGGGCGAAGTCTTTATAAGATGGGTAAAGGTTCTCTACAGTGACCCTCTCATGGCGGTCATCACCAATGGGGTACGATCAAGCAATTTTAATATTTTTAGGGGCAGCTGGCAGGGCTATCCCCTTTCACCACTGCTTTTTACGTTGGTGATTGAATCATTGAGGGAGGCCATTCATGGGGACCCCAATATATCAACACCAGAAGTGGGATCAAAATTACGCAAGATTTTGTTGGTATGAAGACAAAGTCCTAATATTTTTGACAAATCCAGCAGTTTCAGTGCCTCACCTGATAGAATGCATTTGAGTATCTGGCTCTTTTTTGGGGTACAGGATTAATTTTGCAAAATCAGAGGCTATGCCAATGGGTGGTCATACGAAGGAGCTAGGTCTTGAGGGCAACTATAGATTCCCATGTAGATGATCACAGGGGGGTTGTGTGTATTTGGGCATATTCATTACTCCAGTTCTGGATTGGCTGTTCAAAGTCAATTTTATCCAATTATTTGGTAAAATTAAACAAGACCTTCAAAGGTGGGAGGCACTTCTGGTCTCGTGGTTGGGTCGAATAGCTCTTAAGATGAATATTCTCCCGCTTGCTATATCCTATACAGATGCTCCCCCTGATTTTCAATAAGCAAATATTCGGGAGACTGAACAGCTGGTTCAGCTCCTTTGTTTGGCATCGTAAGCGGCCCTCATTATATTGGCTAAACTGCAACTGCCTTACAGATTAGGAGGAGTGGACCGTCCGGACATTAAAAATTACCAACTCAGCTCGATTTTGTCCTGCGTGAATGATTGAAAGACCAATACGGCTGATTATCGAAGTCTCCCAGACAAGGTGCCTCCTTACCAGTTTGCTGTTTTTGGACAAAATGAGGACAGTTAGGGAATACTGCCAAAACCCAATAGTCATCAATACTGTTAAAGCATGGAGGGCAATTCAGGCAGAGGAAAGGCAATATTGGCAAAACACCTTCATTTACCCCTTTAGTGGGTATGCCAGGTTTTCAACCAGGGATGATAGAATCAGAATTTAATCGTTGGGCAGCTAGTGGTGGGTCTTGCATGGACGATTTATTTGTGGGAGATGTAATGATGTCCTTCGATCAGTTAGTACAGAAGTACGAGTTATCTCCATTTCATTTTTTTCCAAGTTGGGATTTTATTTAAAAAAAACTACACTTTTGACTGATCCCTACAAACACAACAGAGAGGAGGATGTTCAGTGCTAAGAGTACACTTTCTATCAGTACTTTATATAATCAATTGAGGGGTGCGTTTGATGAGTTTGATCGGCTCTGCTGGGTGTGGGAGAGAGAGCTGGGTGTTGAAGTTTCCTTAGAGGCATGGGAGGATATTTGGAAAAATGCAAGGAAGATATCAATTTGCAATAGGACCCATGCTTTACAGTTGAAGATTCTCCACAGGATCCACTTGGCTCTGGACCGTTTGTCAAAAGTTAAACCAAGGGTATCTTCAGCATGTCCCAAGTGCAAGGTCTGTATGAGCACTCTTAGCCATTGTCTCTGGTCATTGCGATAGGATTCAACCACATTGGAGTGCTGTGGTGGGTGCAATGAAGAAATGTTTGGGTGTAAGGGTGGAGAAGGACCCTATCGCTTTCTTTCTGGGCCTGCCCACTGTATTCCCTGCAGACGTGCATAAGAAAAAATCTTTTCAATATCTTCACTTTCCTGTGCAAGAAAGAATATCTTGCTAGGTTGGATATTCGAAAACCCCCCAAGCCTGTCGGGTTGACTGAAGATTGTTATGAAGCGTATTCCCTTGGATTTCCTCACAAGTATGATACACCACAAAAACGAGAATTTTTATAAGACACTGCGGCCCATTTTGGAATACCTGAACACAGATTTATCTGCCATACAATAACGGCTTTTATATAGCCATAATGATTGTGTTTATAGTCCATAATCCAGAGAGGAGGAACTGTGTTTGGCTGGGCTGAGTTACTGCTATTTATTAGTTTGTTGTTGGTTATTATTTATTTAGTTAAATAGCCAGATTGAGTTTTTTTTATTCCAAACTTTTCTGTGTAAGTTTATATATTTGTACACGAGGGTGGATTGGGTTTTGTTTTAAACTTGCGCTTTTTTTTGTATTGTTTTGAATTGTATTATTTTGTACTTGTAGTATTAAAAATCTATTTTTCCAATAAAAATATATTTTTTTAAAATCTCACTGAGGGACAGCTGGCTTATCAAGGTGGCTAAGGACCACAAAAAACATAAGACATACCAGAAGTAGGTTATTCAGGCCATACAGTCTGCTCAATCATTACATGAGATCATGGATGATCTGATACCCTCAACTCCATTTTCCTGTCTTTTCCCTATAACCGCAGATCCCCTTAAAATATCTCAGCTTTGACTAGATCTAAACAACACAGTATTGACAGACCCCTACAGTAAAGAGTTCGACATATTCAGTATGCTCAGAAGAGGCACAAAGGGTCAAATATCTTCCTTTAGGCCATACATGAACCAGAGTATTTCTACTAGCACTTTGTGAAATTGAGGGGGGCCCAAAAAAACTTTGAGGAAAGTTTATCCAATAAAATGGTCTACTTAATATTCATGCTTAGAAGCCCTTTTTTAAAAATTCATAGGGTGGAGTTGATATTAGCTGCCGGTAATTAACTGTAACATTGCCATTAGTATAAAGGCAAAACCATTTTGCATCAATGTTGAACTTGGGAGAATGCTACACAAGGTGGTTTGCAAGACACCTCCCTCATACTGCTGTTGGGTAAGGTTTGAGTGTAAGGATCAAATTGCATTTCCACTAACCGCAGTGAGAAGCAAAACCACTTTGCATTCATGCTGCAAATGTAGTACTAAGGCAGTAAAATCACACAGTGACATAACAAAAACCCCCACTATATTCAGACAGCATCCTATTAACACCACACTGTACAGTTAACAAAAATTAACCCGAGCTTCAATTTTATTTTAAGAATGTTGTCTGCTCTTCATAAAATAAGATCTGGATGAAGAATTCAACATGAGTACATGCAGATCTTTTTCACAATGCTGGGTGCACTCCACCATTATTTGATCTGATGACAAACAGACGTCAAACTACACTAACAGGACCCGCTCTGATGAATATTTTGAACTGTCAGCACTATTTCCTCTTAAACAGTAAGGTTATTAATAATATATTCAAACAGGATGGCCTTTGCATGGACTCATGGGGAGAATCAGGAGAACACTGATTCGTCAGCACTGGGAAAAATATTTCAAACGTGCACCATCATTTCCACTAGAGACAAACTTGATAAAAGTATCAATCTGGATCAAAATTTATCCTTTGCAGTGACCAAATACAAATCAAGAAATGATTTGTGCATTTTTCTTGTTCTGGAGAAGATTGCAGTGACAGACAGGAATCAGACAATAGAGGAATTTGAAAACAAAAGGATAAGAATATAAAGTCAAGCCAGTGGCTGAACAGGAGCCAAAGCAGGTTGTGAATATGGAGCAATAGAAAATGGAATTTGTTTTCTGTGATATAACTCAGAACAGAGTTTTGGATGATGTCAACTTTCAAGAGGGCAGACTATGGAACAGGAGTGAACACACTGGTAACGTCATATCTAGGAGGTAATAAAGGCAGAACAAGGAATTCAGCACTAGATGAGCTGAGATAGGGTGGAAGATTCCAAGCCCGAACACAGTCCGTTCAGATACATCTAAATCAAAGCTGAGGTATAGCGCTGCTTTAGAAAGGAAGGACAAGTAGTAAAACTATGAACTTACAATGAAGTCCTTCAAAGAATCCAAATTGCTTCTGCGAGGGCATATGAGAAACAGCGTGAAAGAGAATAAATACCTCAATATTAGTGGCCCAGGTAAGTCAACCATTGCACTGAACAAATATCAGGTCTGAGACCAGAGATCAAAATGCTGGGAGGCGGCATAGAAACTGACAGGAAGTGTGCTTTGAAAAGTGATGTTATTGCCATGGCCAGCTGTATGAAGCAGCTGAGAGGCAGGGAATGGGAGAAGGTGAAACTAAATAAGCCACAGGAAGTAAAGCAGGATCTGGAGATAGTAGTCAGAGGAGAAGAGGAATCAAGTGAATACTGTACACTTAGGACAGCTTCGGACGCAGTGCAATAAAGCATTCCAGGAGATGCAGTGATTGGGATGCAGCCCAAAAAGATGTGGATACACTGACTGAGAAATATAAAATCCCACAGAAGCGTAACCTTTAGGTTGTGCTCAGTCTTGCACCAGATAGGCAAAGAAAACAGAACCCACACTTTGAACCATTTTAAATGTCAGTGCGAGACTGAAAAAATTCAAGTCTCAAATGAACTTTTTTTAGAAACCCGCAAAGACAAAAGTGACTTTACTAATCCAGAGATACACAAATGGAATATTTCTTATCATTCAACACGATGTTGCTGCAATATACACCCTCTTTTTTTCATTCTCCTCAAATTTCACATTCATCAAAAGGAATGATTTGTGCATTTGGGCCACAGATTCAGATGGGGCCAGTGATTGTGGAATCGACTGGGGAAAGTGGAAGAACAAGCCATAGATATGCCAAGGGTAGGGAATCCCCTCCCTAATTTCTTTCTGGAGGGAATAGATTCGTTAGCACCCCAAAATTTCACCCTATCTTGATGAACCCACTGACCACAATAATAATCCAATTACTCATACAACCCTGCTTAGTTTAACCTCTGCTAACCACATCACCGGAATCTCAGGCCATCCTGGTCATACAGCTACAGCACTACACAGTATGACAGATAGCCATCATTCTGATCTTTCGGCCACTTTTCATCTAGTTGTCTAAATTTTAATCATCTGGCCCTCTAACAGTGACAAAGCACCAACCTGTTTCAAAGTAGCAAATGCTAGCACTGCTGTCACGCACACCAATAAGATAGGGAGACAATTTTTTTTAAAAAGAAGAAGCCCTTCAGCGTGGAAACAGGTCCTTCGGCCCAGTAAGTCCACACTGACCCTCCAAAGAGTAAGCCACCCAGACCCTTCCCAATACTCTACAATTCCCCCTGACTAATGCACATAACTTCCACTCCCCTGAATACTATGGACAATTTAGTATTGCCAATTCACCTAATCTGCACACCTTTGGACTGTGGGAGGAAACCAGTGCACCCACAGCAAACCCACCCAGCATGTGCAAACTCTACACAAACGTTCGCCAGAGGCTGGAATTGAAGCCAGGTCCCTGGCGCTGTGAGGCAGTAATGCTAACCACTGAGCCACCATGCCGCCCTTTTTGCAGTTTCTGGCTGTCTGAAAATCACACCACTAACCTCCAGTGACCACATGTTTTTCTTTGGGGGAAAATGGAAGGGAGAGGGTAAATAAAAAGACTTTTTTTCCAATTGAACTCACTTAAGACACATGCCTAATACTTAATCTCTACAGCAATCAAGATTTGGCTAAGCATTTGGAAGGTTTGTTAATTCACTCTTCTCTCTCCTATTTGATTAAAGAAAAGTTTATTTCTGTCATTGTGTAATGTACAGAAGTCAAGGTTCATCATGCAGGAAATCAAAGTTAAAATGCCAATAGAAATGTCTGCTTAAATCAGGAAGCAAATTGTGAGGAGATTGTCGTTAATCTATTTCTGGCAGCGAATCATGAAGGCCAGAACAACATGGAATTCCTTCTCTTAATACTGTCTTTGCCAGCAGGTCAATCAAGCAGGAGCTCACCTTAAATCATTCAAAACAGCTAAACTTGACTATGCACTTCCTCAGTACAATGCTGCAGCATCAAGGTAGATTGCCACTTCTGAATACAATTTGAGGACGAACCACAACTATGACTTCAGCAACACTATTTTAGCCACATGCTCTAATTTTATCTGCAGATGCTTGTACTGTGTACTTACTTAGCGACAGATTAGTGGAAGGAGGAAGTGAAGTATCCAAAACAGTAACGAAAAATTCTTCTCCACTGTTTTGCATACCAAATGAACGAAACATTAAGTTAATGAGTTTTAAAATTGCATACCCAATTATGTATACTACATATTTAATAATCAAATTAAATCCAACACATCTGGATTTGTAACTTAGCATGTGTGGCTAGTGGCTAATGAAGTTGCCATCACCGACTAAATTACATGAAAATTCAAGATGAACATGACATCTTTCAACAAGGTATGACAACAGCAGTCAAAAAAGTTTAACAGTGCAGTTATAAGGCAACCTTCATGCAGTCTGTATTTTATTAAACCCTGATAAAGTTTGGTAGGCATCTTACAATAGAACACCAAGAATACCCCAAATCTACGAATGCAATTTTTTAAAAACCTGCAAGGACGGAAATTACTTTGCTAAAGACGCACAAGTGGAGTATTTATGACCATTAAACACAATGCTGCTGTAGGATACACACCTTCTTTATTCTCCTCAAATTTCACATTCACTAATTCAGAATTCAAATAAAAACAAAGCAGCTGAAAGCAATTACAATTTACCAATGGAGAAATCAGCAGTTAAAAAAAATCATTCACAAAATGACATTAAATTACTTTGAGTTACCATCCTTAATCTACTCCACTATAAACCCGGAAAGAAAGATTTATCATCTAACAGGTTCATAAAAATCAAATACACTGAGTATTGGCAAAAATCCTTCAAACAGATTTTCTTTCAGTAGCCTGACAGAAATTTAGATTTGTGTTTACCAAATACCACATTTCAAATTTAAGTTCACATCATGGACGTCTCACCTCCACTACACTAACATTCACATAAGTGAGTCTTTAATCAGCATATTTTCAAACCTCTTTCCTGCTCAAATCTCTTCCACAACATGTATTGTTCCCAGCTGAGCTGCCACCTACAGTACTTCACTAGCTGTACGGTGTTTTGGTACCCTCAAGGTCATGAAAAGCACCATGTGAATGCAAATTCCTTTATCATATTGCTCTTTGCACACTGAAACAATTACTGTAAAGTGTATCAGGAGGTCTTCGTAACAATGTCATTCTTCACACAACATGAAGAGTCAATTTAAAGACAAAAATAAATTCAAATACAATTCAATTTACATGTCTATTGGATTCATAAAAATCAAAAGGTTTGAACCATGTATTCAAATATTTTAGAATTCAATATTAGGAGAGTTGAAAGTTAAGAGTACAAAATCTATGTAGTTAACTATTAAATATAATCTGGCAAATAATATGCCAGTTATACAACATTATACACAACATATACAACCTATGCTTCTTTGTATAAACTATATTTAAATTATCTGAATTACAAGTGATATCAAGTACACAAAACACAGAAGATATCTCCAAACTCCTTCCCAGTATCACATCTGGCCATTTAAAACGGTGTAAAACGCAGATGAAATATCGTGAAGCATGTATACTCAACGAAACTTGCTAAACTTGAATAATGGCCCCCCCGAGATCAGTAAATATGATCAAAGCATTATCAAAACAGGATGAGCAGACAGCTCCCCTCACCAAATTTTAACAAAAATCAAAATCAATATTAAAAGATTCTTCATGCACCATAAGTAAACTATACATCCTTATTAATTATTTTAGTCGCAAATGTTTATTTGGAAGAGGAGTTTCCAAATTGCAGTCTGTAAATTACACATGGCTTCCACATCCACCTGTACTTCACCATTTGAAAAATTCGGTATCTGGAAGTTTGTCAAGAACTGTACTTCTTAGGATCTTCTGTTGTTGAGGGATAAATCCTCGCTTGGAGGGCTTTAATCTATTAGTACCAGCAAATTGAAATTTAACCAGTTAATGTTAATACGGATATGAACATGATATGGGACATATGAATGCTTCACTTGCATTCATATTTAGTAATTACACAAGATTAACCAAATTATAACATCAATCAACAATTCTCCCATAGGCAGTTGATTGTTATCTTTCGAATAACAATACATTTACATGAAAGGCAACAGTAAACAGCAAAAAGACTTTCACTCTACGCTGACACTGATACAAATGTAACCTATACATGAATATACATTTTTAAAATAATTTATTCTGTGTTTGGATTTATAGGTTTTGAGTTAGCAGCCAGCGGGTTTCAGTGTGTCTGATGTTAATAATTAACTCTGAAATATTTCTATAGCCATGGTAATTTCTCTTAAAACAATTTTTCAGGCCAGGTTTTAGGATGCAGAGGTTTTCTGCACTGCTGATGCTCTTTTGTTTATTTTAAATTGTTTTGCAAACTTTCATGATTAATAATAGGGCCTCAAGGTTTGACAGAGATTTATATAACATGGCTTTCTTTTAAGCTGAAGGGAAACACACATATGTTAAAAGAAGGAAACTCTCAAATCTTTACTTTTGAGTGGAGTAGTCCAGTGAAGTCCTTGATATGGGGATGACTGTATAAATCACTGCGCCTGAGAATAAAGGACATACAGTGAACTCTCGTACTTTAGAGTGAAAACTTAGTGTTAATACCATGCCAGAAGTGTTGGTATAAAACCTGACAAGGTTACTTAAAGCTGACAGAATTGAAGCTCAGGAGTATGATAGCTCCAGGAATTAGTTATTTATAGTCTCATCTAAAAGTTGAAGTCATGAATTAGTAAAGCCTAGGAGAAAGTAAGGACTGCAGATGCTGGAGAGCAGAGTCAAAAAAAAAGTGTGGTGCTGGAAAAGCACAGCAAGTCAGACATCATCCGAAGAGCAAAAGAGCTGACGATTCAGGCATAAGCCCCTTCATCTGGAATGGAGAGTGGG
>NC_057724.1:15979267-16009912 GCF_004010195.1 Chiloscyllium plagiosum
AGGCCCCTGCATGGGGGGGGGGGGGGGGGGGGGGGGGGGGGAAATGGGCTGAAAGATAAATAGGAGTCAGGGCTGGGGTGGTGGAAGGTAGCTGGCAAGGCGATAGGTAAATGAAGGTGGTAGGGTTGGAGCAGAGGGTAGAGTGGATAAGTGGGAAGGAAGATGGACAGTGCCAAGTTAGAGCTAGGATAAAGGTAAGGGGAGGGGAGATTAGGAAACTGGCAAAAATCAATATTGATCCCATGTGGTTGGAGGGTGCCAAGGCGGAAGATGAGGCACTCTTACTCCACACATCAGGTGGCTTGGATTTGGTGGTGGAGGCGGCCCAGGCTGAGTGGGGGTTGACGTGGTTGGCCACAGGACGGTGGGGTAGTTGGGTGCACATGTCCTGGAGATGTTCTCTGAAACGTTCTGCAAGTTGGCATCCTGTCTCCCCTACTTAAGTCTATCTAATTGTTAGATAGAGTAACACTGTTTTGGATGTGTTTTGGGTACTACGCAAAAGCTGTTGTTTCTTTTCAATTTATGAAGGAGTATTTTGGGATTCTACTTTTTCTGTGCATTTAAATAAATGGCTGTTTTATTCTATTGTATCCTAAATTTTGTTTGTAAATAAATTTCTATTTTAAAGCAAAAAGTCTGCAGGATTGCATGCATATTCTGCAGTGAGAAAACACTTAAAACCAAAACAAACCAAAATACAATGCATCAAGTTAGACTCCTGCCTGGAATTTGACTGTCCAGAACAATGTCAGCTGGGATCATAAAGAACCTGCATTTAGAGCCTAACCAGATAGTGGAGGAGAGAAGGCAAGAAGAGAAACATTTGAGCTTCACACACCTCAATTTAATCCTCAATTTGTCTATTTTTAAGCACTGAAAAATGATATACAATAATAGTCCTGCCATAATAAATTAATATTCCTGTAACTCGTCAACTGCCTAGCATTGTATTTATGAATTCTTTCACCTTAATCCATTTTGGACAGGGGAAGTTATGGAGGTCAAAAACAGTCAGATGTACAGCACGGACACAGACCCTTGCGTCCAACATCCACGCAGACCAGATATCCTAAACTAATCCAATCCCACTTGCCAGCACTTGGCCTATATCTAACTAAACCGTTCCTATTCATACACCGTTCCAGATGCCTTTTAGATGCTGTGATTGTACCAGCCTCCACCACCTCTTCTGGCAGCTCATTCCATACACGTACCACCCTCTGTGTGAAACAGTTGCCCCTTAGGTATCTTTTATATCTTTCCCCTCTCACCCTCTAGTTCTGGACTTCCCCAACCCAGGCTAAAGACTTTGTCTATTTATCCTATACATGCCCCTCATGATTTTGTAAACCTCTAAGGTCACCCCTCAACCTCTGACGCTCCAGGGAGAACAGCCACAGCCTATTCAACCTTTCCTTATAGCTCATATCCTCCAATCCTAGCAACATCCCTGCAAATCTTTTTGGAACCCTTTCAAGTTCTGCAACATCTTTCCGATAGGAAGGAGACCAGAATTGCACGCAGTATTCCAACAGTGGTCTAACCAATGTCCTGTACAGCTGCAACATGACCTCCCAACACCTGGACTCAATGCTCTGACAAATAAAACATTCCAAATGCCGCGTTCATTTTTTTTTCCACAAGGTTACAAAAGAAAACTAAAAAAAAAGACCCAAGTATAAACACTGATATACAATTAAATCTTAAATAAATGATAACCAAAATCTATCAAACAAGAAAACAGAAATACCAAGAGAAAAAAAGACAAAACTCAACTAACTACTCATCTAACTTACAACTAACCAGAGTGTATCATTAAAATTCTTACATTATTCAAGAGAAAAAATAAAATCAAACGGATAACACATAAATTGAGCAGTGATATACATGCTCGGAATGTGTTAATATCAGATCACAACAAAACCCGTATTTATCCAAAACATCCCGAGCATAGAGCATATAAAATTCACAAAAATAAAAGCTCTTTAGTACATTCAGATCAATATAAGGAAAAAACCATTTCTAAATAGTAAAAAAAAAGTATAAAATGTATTTAAATGGAGATCTCCCCCCTTATTCCCAGGGGACATCACTTCCTTTCCAAAAAACCCATTATAACCTCTCCCAACCAGTGCTCCATCCTTGACCCAGGCACCCCACGGTAGGATAAAGAAAATTAAAGTATACTACTGAACTAGAACTAACAGTGAGTACCCTATCCCCCACACCCCCACCTGGATATATTTGGTAATGTTAATACCATATATGAACATATATGACTATAAAATTACAGTCTCAGCAAATAATAATTAAATATATTAATACAAAATAACAGAGGAAAACAACCCCGCTCCCAAGGACAAAGATAAAATAAGGTAGCCACCTTCCCCCCATCTATATTAACTAGACCCCCTGGCTTATAATATATATTAAAAAAAAGGGGGAAGGAAATCGCTAAGTAAAGGATGAATAAATAAGCCCTTCTCCCCACCCCCCAGAGATAATATTAAACAGTAAGATAATGAAAGGAAAAAAATGGGGGAGTAAACCGGGGTGGGGGTAGGGCAAAAAAACATCAATTAACTCTTATAATTTGTCTAAGAGAGTCCAAAAGTTCCTTGGCCTTCTCCGGTGATCCGAAGTTGAACACGAATCCTTCATGGCTAAAGCGTAGTATAGCTGGGTAGCACAAGGAGTATTGAATGTTTAAATCCCTTAAACACTTCTTTGCTTCATCAAACGCCTTCCTCTTCTTTCGAACCAAGGCTGGGTAAAAGTCCTGAAATAACATAATCTTGGATCCTTTATGAGTCATGGCTTGTGGATCTTTCCCAAGATTCCTGGAGGCTTCCAAGAGCATCTGCCTCACCTTATAGCTCTGCAGCCGGAATAGGACCAGGCAGGGGCACTGGTTCGAGCCGGGCTCGCGTATTGCAACCTGGTAGGCCCATTCTACCCTTACCTGGCCTGAGCCAGCCTCCAGATTCAATAACTGTGGAAGCCACTGTTCAAGGAGCCTTGTAAGTTGGCCTTCTTCCCGTTCGGGAAGGCCCAACAAACAAATATTTTTTCGACGACCTCGATTCTCAATGGCCTCGGAGGTCGCGGCCTTTAGCTCCGCCCCTCCGATTCAGCATTCAATTTGTTCGATGTCTCTGCCATGCTTTTGTAGCGCGGCCGAGAGTGAATTCCACCGTCTTCGGGACTGTTCTATCAATGCATCGATCTTCACGTCAAGTTTGGAGATTATTTCCGCGAGGCTCGCCACCCCAGGCAAGTCCCCCGGCTGCGGACACCTCTGTTGTAGTTGGAGGATGGGCTTCTTACTGCTGAGAATGCGGGCTCCTTTCCCCCTAGTCATTTTTACAGGAGACTGAACTGTATAAATTTAGTGCTAAACCACTAATTACATTAAATAAAAACTATTTTTAGTTGATTTGATGAGTGTGGTGGGGGAAGGTAGCCCACTTTGCCTAGGTCTTGGGAGGAGCACTATAGACTCAGACTTGCCGCATCGCCGCCATCTTGGATCTCTCCAAATGCCTTCTTCAATATCTTACCTATCTGTGACTCTACTGTCAAGGAACTATAAACCTGTACTCCAAGGTCTCTTTGTTCAGCAACATGCCCCAGGAGCTTACCATTAAGTGTAGGGTCCTGCTCTGATTTGCTTTTCCAAAATGCAGCACCTCATTTTTTAAAATCTGAATTAAACTCCAGCTGCCACTTCTCAGCCCACTGGCCCATCTGATCAAGATTCCATTGTAAGCTGAGGTAACCTTCTTTGCTGTCCACTATACCTCCAGTCTGCTTACAAACTATACCTCCTATGTTCACATCCAAATCATTTTTATAAATGACGAAAAGCAGTGGACCCAGCACCAATCCTTGTGGCATGCCACTGGTTGCAGGCCTCTAGTCTGATAAACAACCTTCTACCACTACCCTCTTCTACCTTTGAGCCTGTTCTGTATCCAAATGGTTAGTTCCCCGTTAGATCTCATAGATCTCTTGCTAACCAGTCTCCCATGAGGAATCTTGAATAAACAATAATGCTGACATAACACTATGTTTATCAACTGAACAGCATATATTTCACATGAATGCAGTCAATAACAATCTTTATCCTTCACCATATTCACTTCACATTCTAGTGAGCCTTCTGCTAGATAATAACTGAACTCTACAGAGGCAATTTGACTTTGAATAATCTGTTCAATTATCAATTATTATTTCCATTTAATTCAGTGGAAATTAAATTAAGATTGTTCATTTAAATGTATAACTTGTACATTTCTGTCAGTTTTCAAGAACCTAGAGTATGCCATCAGTTCTTTAAGCTTGTTCTGCTATTTGTGGCTGATGTAACTCAGTTACACATTACCACATTATATCCATACCCCACATTCCCTTACTACAGAAAGGTTTTTGGACTCTAACTTGAATATGCTCAATGATTGAACATCTATAACCTTATTGAATTGAAAATTCCTAAGGTTCATAATCTGTGGAATGAGAAAAGTTCTCATCTCAATCCTATGTGCCAAAACCCTTATTTTGATACTGAGAAAACTAGTTATAAACTCCCTAGCCAGGGGAAATATCCTCCCAGTGTTTACTCAATAAACCCTTAAAAAAGGGTTAGTTTTTACAATGGGACCACCTTAAAAACTCTAGGGTACAGGCAATTTCTCCTGAAAAAGACAATCCCTTATTCCAGCAATAAGTCTCATGCCCTGAAGTACCGATATCCTTTTTTAAGTTAGGAGACCAAAACTGCACCGTGCTCGAGGTATAGTCCCACCAAGGCCCTATGCAATTGCAACAAGACTTAACTCTCAGTCTAACCCCTTGCAATAAAAGATTAACATACTATTTGCTTTCCATATCCACATGCCAGCTTTATGACCCGAGGATATAGAGGTTTCTCAAAGCCTAACATTCACCAGCATCTTCAAATAAATTCTGCTTTCCTATTTTTCCAATCAAAATAGGTAACTTCACATCTCTCCATATTACATTTCATTTTCAATTTTCTTGTCTACTAAATTAACCTATCTGCAATCCTATTTCAATCTTTTCCTATTCTCCTCAGTTTACCTCACCTTGGTACTGTCAGCAAACTTGGAATTATTACATTCAGGTCTTTACAGTCGTGATTATGCTATAACACTTCTACTTTGTGCCTTGTAGTCAGTAGACATGGTTTGAAGAATTGGGGGCCGGGGGGGGGGGGGGGGGGGGGGTTTACTTGATGCAGAATTCCTAAAATCTGAACAGCTATTGCAGTCTCAGTGCTTGATAGACCCTATTCCAATTATGTTTCAGGGCACTGATGCTCCCCCAGAATTCAGCAAAGGTACTATTGTTGAATGTCACTTGGAGGTTATTAGACTTTGTCATTGCCTGGCTGAGTAACACACGTTCTTGCCACTTGTCAATCTAAGCCTGAATGTTGCCCGGGGCTTGTTGAGCATGGATATAGACAACTCCACTATCTAAACAGTTGTGAACAGAATTGAATATGCTCATTTCTACCCTTTTTAGAAATGAAAGGTCACAGATGAAGAAGCTAAAGATGGTGGATGGAACTGCCCTACAATAATTACAATCATCTCTGTGTTACAACTTCATGTCAATTTATCTCATTAATCATGTGTGACATCTTTCATTGGAGTTATCCATGTCAATTTATTTTCTTGTACTTCATATACACAGGTTTTATAAATTTCCTGGTCAAATGCATATCCAGTTGCGTTTCATAACACAAATAGCTCTGCTGTTATGCGTGTTTCGTCATTGTGAACTGGCTATAATACAATTGAAGAATAAGGTGAACGTTTTTCCAAACCACAAACTTTTAGATACATGTTGGCAACAATGCGATTCCATTCCCACTGTGTCACAGTGGGTGGAGGAATATAATGTTTATGCCAACAAAGTCTCCATGTTGGTATCACATGTTCAGTTAACTCACATGCTTTGATGTGAAGTGCTTCAGGAGGTACAGAACTCTAATTTTTTCTTTTTTTGCAAATTTTGTTTTGTTATTCATAAATATGGAAGGATAAAGTAACAGGAATGTTAACAAGCAGCATCCTGGTAAAGAAATTGCAGGTGGTGAATGTAAAAGAAAGGCTTTAACATTTGGAGAATCTAGATGTCATAAAACGTTTGAAAGTAATGAAAGACCATGATATTGCTTGCGCAGCAGGAATAAAATAGGAGAAAGTGAGGACTGCAGATGCTGGGGATCAGAGCTGAAAAATGTGTTGCTGGAAAAGCGCAGCAGGTCAGACAGCATCAAAGGAGAAGGAGAATCGACGTTTCGGGCATAAGCCCTTCAGGAATGAGGAGGGTGTGCCAATTTCCCCTTCCCCCACCTTTTCTCAGTCCCAACCCTCGGACTCAGCACCGCCTTCTTGACCTGCAATCTTCTTCCCGACCTCTCCACCCCCACCTCCTCTCCGGCCTATCACCCTCACCTCCTTCTTCCACCTATTGCATTCCCAACGCCCCTCCCCAAGTCCCTCCTCCCTACCTTTTATCTTAGCCTGCTTGGCACACCCTCCTCATTCCTGAAGGGCTTATGCCCGAAACGTCGATTCTCCTTCTCCTTTGATGCTGCCTGACCTGCTGCGCTTTTCCAGCATCAATAAAGGAGGACTTTATGTTATTAGAGACAATGCAAAAAAAATTAAAGCAAGCCTGAGTGCCAGCAAATCTAACAAGATCATGACCAAAGGAACTTGAGATGGAACAGCTTCTAAGTGTGTGGATAGAAGATCAAATGAAAAAGACGATCTGGGATTAGTATTCTCACCATAAAAGAAAAAGCCTCATCAATTTATGAAGACATAAAGAATAAAAAGCTAAAAACCTGCAAATGGGGTTGCCTTTAGTGCTAACAGTGGCTGATTTACTGGTTTTAAGAACCACCATGCATTCCATAACGTAAAGTTAAGTGGTAAAACTGCCAGTGCAGATGAGGCACGTGCGATGACATTTCCTCCTATAGTGAAAAAAAATTGATTGAGGAAGGAGGCTACAACTTAGATCAAATTTTTAATTTGGATGAGACAGGCTTATATTGGAAGTGAATGCCATCAAGAACCTAACACTTCTAAGAATAAGCATACACTCCAGGCTTTAAGGTTGCAAACGATCGTATGACTATGCTGTTAGGAGCCATGCTCGTGGATACTAGCATGTGATAGTGGACACGCTGCCAACCCACCAGCCTTGAAAGGTTATCTTAAGTCTACTCTAGGTCAAGCAGAAGAGGTTGGAAGACAGGGCAATTTTTTTATGACTTTATTGTTGATATTATCAAAGATATTTTTAGAAATTATTACAAGTGAAAAAAAATTAGGATTGCAAAATTCTCCTCATTTTAGATAATGTGCCAAGCCATCCTCGCACCATTGCTGAAAATATCAAAGTGCTAGTTCTACCTCTAAAAACAACCTCTCTCCTTCAACCCATGAACTAGGGTATAATAGCAACGTTTTTCATTATTAAATATGAATCTAACATTTAAACTGTGCTATTCTTTACGTTAGGCTAACTATTATATATACTTCAATTTTAAGTAATATTTTTAGTGGTCTGCCTTATTTCCTCCATATGCCGTTATTTTTATTGCACGATTTTCTATAGTGCGAGGTCACACAACAATGCGATGATCTCATAATAGCAGAACTACCTGGGCATTCTCTGCCTCTCAGTTTGCATTCCACATTACATATTAATTTGCGACCTTCAACTGCATGCACCTGATCAAAATCTCCAAAAGTAAATAAGACCCTAATAACTCTGTCTGCCCCTCTTCCACATCAATATTCATGCCTTACCCTTGGAGAGAAGCATATGCTATCTATCAATGCTCTTGATGCCTTTAGAGAAAGAAAGATCGGTAATGCAGTGGATACGGTGTTTCAATTCCTCTTCCAACTCCATTTTGATTTAGTCCCTTCCTGATCTTCCTCCCACCTTTGATGGTTTGCATTGCCCATAATGGGCTTTGCTTGTAAATATAAAACTTGATAGTGTTTTTACTGGTGGATGTTACAAGCGCTTAAAACAAAACAAAATGCAAAGTCACGGTAATTTTGGTGGAGGGAAGACGCTCAACTTTCTCGGTAGAAAGGAAATAAAGCCCTAATTTTAAAAAATCATAGATGGCAATGCAGAAAGAATTCAATGTTCTATAAATCTTGTAACGATTAAATACATTTCATATTCATGAACGTCCACAACCACAATAAATTACATTAATACTGCATTTCACAAACTTGCTGACACATTTGATTAAGATGCGTGTGTCAAATGTTCTTGGTCTCTTCCCACCAACTAACTTTGAAGGAAGCTGTCAAATAACCAAACCTGAACTTTTAAGCACACCACCCAGAGCTCTTTACAAGGTTATTCGTATTTGAATTAAGTGCTACCAAATTGAACATAAGCAAGATTAACTGCAGGTCAGTAAGTCACTGTACCAATTGGTAGCTTTCTCTACAACCAGGCCAACAGGAAGAGGCACAGCTTGAGAACTTAATGCACCACAGTTTAAAGCTTACACTGCTGACAAATCAAGAAACCTGAAGAATGGTACTGCACATAAAAGTAGATTTCATGCATCTAGAGCCTGGACTTAAATACAACTTGTTTTGTTTTGCTTGTAGCCCAAAAATGATGAGTATATACTACATGCAGAAATTTCCTGTTTGCAACAAACACTAGGCCATAACAACTACAAGGTATCAAATTTAAATATCTACCAGTTCATAGCGACTGATTTCTACCTGCATACCATTTGGGATGTAACAACAGGCTGAATCATCCGTGTTAAGGAAGGAATATGAAGACATGGAGGTAAAAGAGTTAGAACCTACCCTCCCAGCCAAATGTGGAACAGTTCAAAATTGTGCATTCTGAAATTTCAAAGACCAGCAGTACCATGTTTGATTCAGGTCTGCACTGAGTTAAATTCAGCTTCAACAGTGCTTTCTGTATTACCCTTTGTTAGAAGAGTAGAAAACAGAATCAAAGTTTCCATTCTACATCTAAAACAGTTTAATGCTGGTGTACAAATGCAAGTATAAAATCTTACATTTAAACCTAAACTGGTTTCAATCTTGATGGTTCCCAGAGGTAAAATTCAACCAACAAATAAATACAGCTTCAGAATAGCCTCAGACAAGACACAGGAGAACAGTCAATACCTGGATCTGTAACTCAAAAGCAATTATGGAGCATAAGTGGATAACAGCACCAGAAACATTGTCAGGGTAGACGGGAATGTGGATTTGAGGTTACAATCCAACCAGCCGTAATCACTTTGAATGGCACAGCATGCTTGAGAGGCTGAATGGCCTACCCCACTCCTAATTAAATATAAACGAGCAAGATTATTCATTCCATTTAGTGCCTCATTCAACTGAAAATTATGATAGCACAATCACAATTTGGAAAACCTATTGAATCCACTCAGATGATTTTATCTACATTACCTTACCTAGAAGGCTATTTCAGGTATTAACATGCTTCAATGAATTACTTGCATGAACTGTTTCTTGACATCAGTTAAAGTTGCCTTTTAGTAGTTCATGTCTAATGTCTCATTGTCCTGCAGGTCATGTTTGCTTTTCTTATTTTTCATATTTCTCGTTCCGATCTTTTCAAGAATCCATAATTTCCTAAACTACACCCTTAGTTGTCAACATCAGTGGCCTTGAGGCCACGCCCTATTCAACAGCTCGACAGCAAGGATGTTTTCATATGGCCTGAGCAGAAGACTGTACTTCATTAAAGTAGCTTCAGATTTGTGCTGAACTATAGTGTCAAACGAGACAATTTCTGCTACATTTTGACTCTCAGGATTGCAAATATTATTATTACCAAAGCTCTAGTCTCACCAAACATTCCTGAAGTATTGGATCCCAGATATTCTCAGCTTGGGAACAGTAGCTCATACATACATGTTTGAATTAAAATTAACTATATAAACTTTGTCTGTGTCTGCTGTAGCTAATTGATTCCCATCAGTTTTGCTGCAAAAATTGAAATGCAATAATAGCAGTGAAGAAGATATCATAGACTTCAAGAGGCTGGTGGAATGAACAGAGAAATAGGTTCACTACACAAATGTTAGATGAACAAGGAGAAATAATTCTTTGATAAAGTACTAGAAAGAAGACTCCTAGAGCTGTTACAAATATTTCTGAAAATATGTAGGTTTAATTAAGTATTTGGCATTATGGATTTTATAAGTGGAGACAAAGGTTACAAAGTTAGGAAGTTATGTTAAAGCCATATAAAGCCACAGGTGAAGGATTGCACTCAATTTGGTGCATCACATTTTCATAAGCTTTTGAGGAGACAAAAAGAAAAAAAAATGAAAAAACATTTTCAAGAATGAGAGATTACAATTATGTGGATGATCTAGGGAACCTAGCATTCATCATCTTGGAGTACAGAAGGTCAAACAGATTTGACAGAGATGTTCTAAAGAACTTTGATAAAGTAAATAGAGAAAAACTGTTTCCAATAACTGAACAAAGTTACTCAAAAGGGCAGAGATTTAAGATGACTGTCAAAATGACATGAAGAAAAGCTTTTAAGATAAATGTAAGAAGTGGTTAAGATTTAGAAAGTAGTGCATGATCAGATATTATTGAATCCATATCCACTAGACCATCACTGTTCAAGAAGGAACTGGATAAATAGAAAACAAATGAAGAAATTAGAATAACTAGATTATTCTACAAAAGGAGTTTGAATAGAACTAATAAGTTGAATAACCACCTTCATAGTATTATTCTATGATTCTATAAGATATAATATAAACAAGGAAAGCCTTGTTAGAAATGTTGAAAAATGTGCAAGTGTGGAAATCTCAAAAACTGCTGGAAGTTAATCAGCATCTGCCATTTTTGACTTTCAGCTCAAAACACTTAGGTAGTGCAGGATTCCTATTTATTCTTCAACACAACTTAGTGCTTAGAAATTTTACATTTTTGAAAGATAACATACTTATAATTTAAAACCATTGTGTATCTTGTAAGATTGATAGATAAGGACTTTTTATACATAGTCATCCAATACAAAATCAGTCTCCAAAAGAAAACGCGGCAGCTATTATCCTACTTTGTCTTTAAAATTAAGCTCAAATAGACACCCAGCTTTAATTATTTCTTTTACAATTCACATTACTGTATTTACAGGCTCATGAACAAATGGGCAATTATTCAAATGCAGTCATTTTAAATGATCAGGACGCATTCCGGTTACATCAGCAAATTACCTCACTTACACAAAGTGGGAGGGGATACCATACACTTTCATTGTAATGTGTATCAATTTGGTCAATGCATATTAAACTAAGGTGGGGAGTTGAAGTGTTCGGCCACAGGGCAGTGGGGTTGATCGGTGCACTGAACACCAACTCTCCCTCCCACTCTGCCAAGGACATGCAGGTTCTGGGCCTCCTCCATTACCAAACCCTAACCACCAAAACACCTGGAGGAAGAACACCTCATCTTCCACCTTGGGACCCTCCAACCACACAGGATCAATACAATTTCACCAGTTTCCTCATGGCCCCTTTCCCCACCTTATCCCAGATCCAACCTTCCAACTCAACACCGCCCTCATGACCTGTCCTACCTGTCCATCTTCCTTCCCACCCTCCTCTCTGATCTATCACTATCACCACCACGTTCATCCACGTATTGAACACTCAGCTGTCTTCTCCGCAGCCCCACCACCTTCTCATTTATCACTCCATCCTCTTGTCTCACAAGCCTCATTCCTGATGAAGGGCTTTTGCCCAAAACCTCGATTCTCCTACTCCTCGGATGCTGCTGACCTGCTGTGTTTTTCCAGCACCACACCCTTGACTTTGATCTCCAGCATCTACAGTTCTCACTTTCTCCTAAACTAAGGTGGTTGAATCAAGATATTGTATTTGTGTACAGCATCTTTAACATAGTGAAATTTCCCATTCATACCTCACAACAATTTTCTGAAATTAAAGGTTGACATCAAGCCATACATGGAGATACAAGAACTGCCAACCAATAGTTTGGTCAAAGGAGGTCTCAAAGAGCATGTTTGAAGGAAGATGGTGAGGGAACCAGGCAGAGAAGTTTGGGTTGGAACTTAGCCCTTGATATCCACCAGTGGTGCAGTAATACAAGTAAGGATGTTTGAGAAGACAATTGGAGAATGGCAGATAACTGCAACGAAAATTATTACAAAGAGTAAACAAAAAGCATAAGTAAAAACACAGTTCCTATTTGTCATGCAAACACTGAAATTTGCTTCAATCAGACAACCATTTCAGTGAATACCACAGCACAATAAAACTTCTCAAAACAATTCCACAAGAAATAATTTGCAAATGAACAAGCATTGAACAGTATTTTGCACACAGGAGACAATAGCTCAGATCAAAACTCAACTTGTAACTGCCCTCAAAATCCTTAGACCTATATACAGGTCACCGTGGAGACAATGATTTATAGAACTACAATTTTCAGCTTCTCAAGTATTGAGTACAGGAGTTGGGAGGTCATGTTGTGGCTGTACAGGATATTGGTTAGGCCGCTGTTGGAATATTGCGTGCAATTCTGGTCTCCTTCCTATCGGAAAGATGTTGTGAAACTTGAAAGGGTTCAGAAAAGATTTACAAGAATGTTGCCAGAGGTGGAGGATCTGAGCTACAGGGAGAGGCTGAACAGGCTAGGGCTGTTTTCCCCGGAGCATCAGAGACTGAGTGGTGACCTTATAGAGGTTTACAAAATTATGAGGGGAATGAATAGGATAAATAGACAAAGTCTTTTCCCTGGGGTCGGGGAGTCCAGAACTAGAGGGCATAGGTTTAGGGGGAGACAGGAAAGATATAAAAGAGACCTACGGGGCAACGTTGTCACGCAGAGGGTGGTATGTGTATGGAATGAGCTGCCAGAGGAAGTGGTTGAGGCTGGTACAATTGCAACATTTAAGAGGGATTTGGATGGGTATATGAATAGGAAGGGTTTGGAGAGATATGAGCCAGGTGCTGGCAGGTGGGACTAGATTGGGTTGGGATATCTGGTCAGCAGGGATGGGTCGGACCAAAGGGTCTATTTCCATGCTGTACATCTCTATGACTCTAAAAATAAGTGTTTAGAACATGGTACAATTAATGTTACTGACACCGGTAAACAGAACACCAGTTCCAGAGAACGCAGACCTCGATTTGCAAAGGGCAAAAGTGAAGATTAGTTCATTCAGTGGTACCCAATTTGCCAATTAAGCACATTTCCTGGAATTTGGGGTAAAAATGCTTACACATATGTGGATATCTATACAAATAAAAGTTCTACCCCAATAAACCACAATATGAAAGAACTTGAAAACTACTGTGCTGCAGGAAGCAAGATGGATCCTGTGGAAACCAAACAACCTGGGGCTTTCAAATCCTAATCGGTGAAGGTAATGTTACAGACTTTGGCTGGGGCAGGATAAGAGCCACCACAAAGGGCTCGTTCGTGTCAGTGGTGATTCCTGATCGACTGTTGTCGGTATATTGACGGGCAAATGTCAAAAACATGATTTTAAAAAACAAACAGACCCCCTCCCACTCAGCTGAAGAGGCTCAGCAGCCTGTGTTTTTTTTTGCGGCGCGCGCGGGGTGGGTGGTGCTGCTCGGACTCCGCTATTGTTCCCCACCAATAGGAGGAGGCGTCCCCACAGCGGGCGCTTCGCTGCACCGTTATCTTTTCATATTTTAACGGTCACTGCTCCGGGAGGCGAGGCGAGGCGGGCGGCGCTGCGGCGATTGTGTGTGTGTGTGTGTGTTGCACTAAGAAAGACGGACGCCCTTTCCAGCCGGAGGGAACTCCGGTGCCCACCTAACCCGCTGTAACCTCCCTCGTTGATCGACTCGCAGCGGTGACTGAGGGTCCCGGGGGGCGGGGGGCGATAAGAGACGTCGACCCACCTGCCTGCACTGTATCTGTCAAATCGTAGCTCACCGCCGGGAACTCCTTCAGCTTGCGGCCGCTGAGGTTGAGGATCCCGGAGTGCACAGCCTCCTCCAGCACCCTGTCCAGGCTGCGGTTGAGCTGCGTCAATGGCGCGGCGGTCCTCAACTGCCAGGACTGGGAGTGTTGATGCCCACCCAAACCCGACGACGACGCCATTTCTCCCCCGACTGCGTCCGGGGGCGGCACCCCCCCCCTCCGCCCCTCGACAAGCCGCCAGCGCGCATGCGCAGTGCTCCGCCCTGGTGGGGGCGGGACCCGAACGCCGTCAGAGGGCGGGACCCTGGGACATTTGGGGCGGGGCCGGGGGCGGCACCCCCCCCCCTCCGCCCCTCGACAAGCCGCCAGCGCGCATGCGCAGTGCCCCGCCCTGGTGGGGGGCGGGACCCGAACGCCGTCAGAGGGCGGGACCCTGGGACATTTGGGGGCGGGGCCTGTGGGTAAGCCATTCTCCAAGATTGGACTGGGGTCCAGTTGTTTGTGTGGGTGTCTGTCCACCTAGTTCATGAGTGATTAAAGACTAGGTTTGGGTTCAATACATTGCAGCAGTTGTATGACACTTTGATGTTTTTGTATAAAGTCTGTGTCCTTCCCCACCAGCCACCTGATGATGGAGCAGCACACCAAAAGCTAGTACTTCCAAATCAACCTGTTGGACTATAACCTGGTGTTGTGTGATTTGTTGTATGATTTCTAATTTTGTCCATCCCAATCCAGCACCAACATCTCCACATCATGGTTATTGTTTATGGCACAACAACTTCAAATATATTGCATTTTCTTCATTCTTCCTGGAATTCTTTTCCTAAGTGCATTGGGGTTCAACTTACAGCATGTAGACTGCAGCAGTGCAAGAAGGTAGCTCATTACCATCTTCACAAGGGCAACTAGGGACAACTAAATACTGGCTCAGCCAGTGGTGCCCATGTCCATTGTATGAATAAAAAAAAACAGCAAATCAAGAAAATATGTTGAATTCCAGAAAGTCAAGGGAAGTGGGTAAAATTACAACATTGAAAAGACATTTGGATAAGTACATGAATAGGTAAGGTTTGGAGGGATATGGGCCAAGAGCTGGCAGGTGGGACTAGTTTAGTTTATATCTATCTTCAGCATGGGTGGGTTGGACCGAAGGGTCTGTTGTATGACTCTATGACTTCAAGTTATGCTGAGTAAATGTTGTGAATCAATTATTGATGAGTTACGACTGTTTCCTCAAGCTTGGTTGTTTTTTTTTGCAATACTGGTTAAATCTACCACTTTTCAATTGTTACCTTTATTCGTCTTGAAGACACATGACTAGGGTACTTGATTGCTCACATAAACTGCGCTATAATTTGATAAAATGGACTTAAATGGCCAGTTTTTTTACCTCATTCTTTTTCATTTGAATACTGAAATCAATTGGAAGATGAAAAATATGGGCTATAGAACTTGAGAACAAAAGTAAATTAGTTTGAGACAAAAGACATGCAACTTCATGATACTTGGATAATATTTTAATCACAATTGTTACGGTGCCGAAGGAGGCTCTTCAGCCCATTGTATCTGCACTCCCCCATAATCCTGAATATTGATTCTATTTAAGCAAGCATCTAAGGCCTCTTGAATGCCTCAATTGACCCTTCCTCCACCACACTTCCAAGTGGTGCTTTCCAACCCTAACTACCCCCAAGTTAAGGATTTCTTGTCACATTATGTTTGCTTCTGTTCTAAATTACTGTATATCTGTGGCTTGCCACTCTTAGTCATTTTTGTGAAATGGGTCAGCATTTTGCTCTCCATCTATTCTAACCAACCAAGTCCATTTATATAATTGAACAAACATTTATAAAATTTATACTACCAATTGCAGTCTATTTTGTTCATATTAATATATTTTCTGCTGTAAGTCAAGCAATAATTACTTTGAATAGTTACCACATTTTTATATTTCATATTGATGACTACATTCAGGGGCTATGTAATTACCAACAAAATCCATTTAGACATTAAACAGTAATTTGTGTCTTACAAAAATAACAATCTAATTGACAGTGCATGCACAATGAAAATTGTTGAAAGCTAAACATGATGTATATATGGCCATCAACATACAGCTGAAAATTACTCATGATAAGCTTGACTGGACAAGATTTTCTGTAGGGTGGGGGATGGGTTGAACACATAAAAATCATGCAATTAAATACTTCCATTTCAAGTTGCAGTTCCATTAATCAAACATTTGAAATCTTATACCTGTCAACAAACAGACATTGGGAACATGGTACAAAAATAGGTAGAAATAGACTAAGCAAATAGTTTTGCAAATAGAATGTATGTCTTTGGTCTCTGAGGATGTTACTCACATTTTCTACCAGTAACAAGTGCAACAAATGTATCAGTTTTGGACCAAGCCTTATAATGAAATCAATTATTAACATCGCCAGGATTAGATTTTGGTTCTGAAGATTTCAGTCTTTGATCCCTAAAAAGACAAGGGCCAACTCTTACATGTGGTATAAACAAAATGCAGTTTTTTTTAAGCCAAAGATCATGGAGTTGACTTTTACATGAAATCAGTATTTAGTCAATTAGTTGCTACACCTCAAACCATTAGTTTTGTTTCAAAATACAAAGGTAGTCCATGGAAAATCCAAAAGTAAATGGTTAGAATATGCTAAGACCGAAATAATTTTACAAAATTAAGTATATCCATTACTGATTCCTTTAAAATCAGCACATTTTGAAATGATAAGTTTCAGTTCCCTCTACCGCAGAGAAGTAGAAGCTTAAACTCTCCCACAAAAGGACTTTCACAGTGTTTTGCAGTTACTACAACTTAAGTGGATGAAACTACACTTTGTTCTGCTTTAAAACTCAAGGACTTCCTGGTTATATTATTCTGCAAAATTTAATGCAACTACAACATTTGAATTTATTTAGCACTTTTAAACTACAAACATATCCAAAAGTGCAACACAGGAGCATTATTAGATCACATTTCACATCTGGGAAGGTATAATTCAACATCTCAGAAGGATGTGGAAGATTTGACCAATACCTCAGTCAGAAAAGTAGATTTTAAGAATAAATTTAAAGTAGAAGAGAAAAAATAGAGAAGCAGAGAAATTTTTGAGAGAGAATTCCAGAGTTCAATGCTTGTATAACATTAAACAATGTTGGCCTGGAATTTGTGATCTATGGTATATGGTGGTTGTCATTCATTATGCTCAGAACTGACCAGAGTTTAAGGGACCTTTTAAGTTGGGGCTTACTTTCATCAAGCAGAGCAAGCAACATAGAGACTCTCAACCAATCTTCAGATTAATGAATCTTCACTGAGCAACACTGAGACCCAGACCCCTATACAAATTGATTTCTGAAGGAACTTCAATTATATCTCTCAAATTCTGCCCAAACTCTGTCATATTTAGTAGATAACTAATGGGCAATATTGCAAATTACATTGAATTCAAAGCCAACACTAATATGGAGATATTTTTATTGGAGGTCAAGAAAACTTGGAGCTACAACTTACAATTTCTGTATTCTATATTTTTTGCAGTTTCTGTCCAATTTACTCGAAAATAATTGGGTATTGTTAGTCTCAACATATTCACAAACCCAGGCAAAAGTGAGGAATTTTGATGCTGGATATTAGAGGCAAGAGTTTGGTGCTGGAAAAGCACAGCAGGTCAGGCAGCATCAGAGGAGCAGGAAAATCGATTTTTCAGGCAAAAGCCCTTCATTAGGAAGGGCTTCTGATGAAGTGTTTTTGTCCAAAACATCGATTTTCCTCCTCCTCCGATGTTGCCTGATGTGAGAGGTAATTTCGGTTTAAACTTTAAGATGTGCCTGGACCACAGACTGATCTATAATAAAAGACAAAACCTTTGTTTCTTTTCTAACAACCATTTTATATACTCAAAAGTAGAGTAGTTTAAATTGTGCAGAATGCTGACAATTTGTGAGCGATAGTAAAAATAAGCAGGCACTCCTTTGTTTCTGTTCTAGCAACCATTTTATATACTCAAAAGTAGAGTAGTTTAAATTGTGCAGAATGCTGACAATTTGTGAGACTGATCTATAATAAAAGACAAAACCTTTGTTTCTTTTCTAACAACCATTTTATATACTCAAAAGTAGAGTAGTTTAAATTGTGCAGAATGCTGACAATTTGTGAGACTGATCTATAATAAAAGACAAAACCTTTGTTTCTTTTCTAACAACCATTTTATATACTCAAAAGTAGAGTAGTTTAAATTGTGCAGAATGCTGACAATTTGTGAGACTGATCTATAATAAAAGACAAAACCTTTGTTTCTTTTCTAACAACCATTTTATATACTCAAAAGTAGAGTAGTTTAAATTGTGCAGAATGCTGACAATTTGTGAGACTGATCTATAATAAAAGACAAAACCTTTGTTTCTTTTCTAACAACCATTTTATATACTCAAAAGTAGAGTAGTTTAAATTGTGCAGAATGCTGACAATTTGTGAGACTGATCTATAATAAAAGACAAAACCTTTGTTTCTTTTCTAACAACCATTTTATATACTCAAAAGTAGAGTAGTTTAAATTGTGCAGAATGCTGACAATTTGTGAGACTGATCTATAATAAAAGACAAAACCTTTGTTTCTTTTCTAACAACCATTTTATATACTCAAAAGTAGAGTAGTTTAAATTGTGCAGAATGCTGACAATTTGTGAGACTGATCTATAATAAAAGACAAAACCTTTGTTTCTTTTCTAACAACCATTTTATATACTCAAAAGTAGAGTAGTTTAAATTGTGCAGAATGCTGACAATTTGTGAGACTGATCTATAATAAAAGACAAAACCTTTGTTTCTTTTCTAACAACCATTTTATATACTCAAAAGTAGAGTAGTTTAAATTGTGCAGAATGCTGACAATTTGTGAGACTGATCTATAATAAAAGACAAAACCTTTGTTTCTTTTCTAACAACCATTTTATATACTCAAAAGTAGAGTAGTTTAAATTGTGCAGAATGCTGACAATTTGTGAGACTGATCTATAATAAAAGACAAAACCTTTGTTTCTTTTCTAACAACCATTTTATATACTCAAAAGTAGAGTAGTTTAAATTGTGCAGAATGCTGACAATTTGTGAGACTGATCTATAATAAAAGACAAAACCTTTGTTTCTTTTCTAACAACCATTTTATATACTCAAAAGTAGAGTAGTTTAAATTGTGCAGAATGCTGACAATTTGTGAGACTGATCTATAATAAAAGACAAAACCTTTGTTTCTTTTCTAACAACCATTTTATATACTCAAAAGTAGAGTAGTTTAAATTGTGCAGAATGCTGACAATTTGTGAGACTGATCTATAATAAAAGACAAAACCTTTGTTTCTTTTCTAACAACCATTTTATATACTCAAAAGTAGAGTAGTTTAAATTGTGCAGAATGCTGACAATTTGTGAGACTGATCTATAATAAAAGACAAAACCTTTGTTTCTTTTCTAACAACCATTTTATATACTCAAAAGTAGAGTAGTTTAAATTGTGCAGAATGCTGACAATTTGTGAGACTGATCTATAATAAAAGACAAAACCTTTGTTTCTTTTCTAACAACCATTTTATATACTCAAAAGTAGAGTAGTTTAAATTGTGCAGAATGCTGACAATTTGTGAGACTGATCTATAATAAAAGACAAAACCTTTGTTTCTTTTCTAACAACCATTTTATATACTCAAAAGTAGAGTAGTTTAAATTGTGCAGAATGCTGACAATTTGTGAGACTGATCTATAATAAAAGACAAAACCTTTGTTTCTTTTCTAACAACCATTTTATATACTCAAAAGTAGAGTAGTTTAAATTGTGCAGAATGCTGACAATTTGTGAGACTGATCTATAATAAAAGACAAAACCTTTGTTTCTTTTCTAACAACCATTTTATATACTCAAAAGTAGAGTAGTTTAAATTGTGCAGAATGCTGACAATTTGTGAGACTGATCTATAATAAAAGACAAAACCTTTGTTTCTTTTCTAACAACCATTTTATATACTCAAAAGTAGAGTAGTTTAAATTGTGCAGAATGCTGACAATTTGTGAGACTGATCTATAATAAAAGACAAAACCTTTGTTTCTTTTCTAACAACCATTTTATATACTCAAAAGTAGAGTAGTTTAAATTGTGCAGAATGCTGACAATTTGTGAGACTGATCTATAATAAAAGACAAAACCTTTGTTTCTTTTCTAACAACCATTTTATATACTCAAAAGTAGAGTAGTTTAAATTGTGCAGAATGCTGACAATTTGTGAGACTGATCTATAATAAAAGACAAAACCTTTGTTTCTTTTCTAACAACCATTTTATATACTCAAAAGTAGAGTAGTTTAAATTGTGCAGAATGCTGACAATTTGTGAGACTGATCTATAATAAAAGACAAAACCTTTGTTTCTTTTCTAACAACCATTTTATATACTCAAAAGTAGAGTAGTTTAAATTGTGCAGAATGCTGACAATTTGTGAGACTGATCTATAATAAAAGACAAAACCTTTGTTTCTTTTCTAACAACCATTTTATATACTCAAAAGTAGAGTAGTTTAAATTGTGCAGAATGCTGACAATTTGTGAGACTGATCTATAATAAAAGACAAAACCTTTGTTTCTTTTCTAACAACCATTTTATATACTCAAAAGTAGAGTAGTTTAAATTGTGCAGAATGCTGACAATTTGTGAGACTGATCTATAATAAAAGACAAAACCTTTGTTTCTTTTCTAACAACCATTTTATATACTCAAAAGTAGAGTAGTTTAAATTGTGCAGAATGCTGACAATTTGTGAGACTGATCTATAATAAAAGACAAAACCTTTGTTTCTTTTCTAACAACCATTTTATATACTCAAAAGTAGAGTAGTTTAAATTGTGCAGAATGCTGACAATTTGTGAGACTGATCTATAATAAAAGACAAAACCTTTGTTTCTTTTCTAACAACCATTTTATATACTCAAAAGTAGAGTAGTTTAAATTGTGCAGAATGCTGACAATTTGTGAGACTGATCTATAATAAAAGACAAAACCTTTGTTTCTTTTCTAACAACCATTTTATATACTCAAAAGTAGAGTAGTTTAAATTGTGCAGAATGCTGACAATTTGTGAGACTGATCTATAATAAAAGACAAAACCTTTGTTTCTTTTCTAACAACCATTTTATATACTCAAAAGTAGAGTAGTTTAAATTGTGCAGAATGCTGACAATTTGTGAGACTGATCTATAATAAAAGACAAAACCTTTGTTTCTTTTCTAACAACCATTTTATATACTCAAAAGTAGAGTAGTTTAAATTGTGCAGAATGCTGACAATTTGTGAGACTGATCTATAATAAAAGACAAAACCTTTGTTTCTTTTCTAACAACCATTTTATATACTCAAAAGTAGAGTAGTTTAAATTGTGCAGAATGCTGACAATTTGTGAGACTGATCTATAATAAAAGACAAAACCTTTGTTTCTTTTCTAACAACCATTTTATATACTCAAAAGTAGAGTAGTTTAAATTGTGCAGAATGCTGACAATTTGTGAGACTGATCTATAATAAAAGACAAAACCTTTGTTTCTTTTCTAACAACCATTTTATATACTCAAAAGTAGAGTAGTTTAAATTGTGCAGAATGCTGACAATTTGTGAGACTGATCTATAATAAAAGACAAAACCTTTGTTTCTTTTCTAACAACCATTTTATATACTCAAAAGTAGAGTAGTTTAAATTGTGCAGAATGCTGACAATTTGTGAGACTGATCTATAATAAAAGACAAAACCTTTGTTTCTTTTCTAACAACCATTTTATATACTCAAAAGTAGAGTAGTTTAAATTGTGCAGAATGCTGACAATTTGTGAGACTGATCTATAATAAAAGACAAAACCTTTGTTTCTTTTCTAACAACCATTTTATATACTCAAAAGTAGAGTAGTTTAAATTGTGCAGAATGCTGACAATTTGTGAGACTGATCTATAATAAAAGACAAAACCTTTGTTTCTTTTCTAACAACCATTTTATATACTCAAAAGTAGAGTAGTTTAAATTGTGCAGAATGCTGACAATTTGTGAGACTGATCTATAATAAAAGACAAAACCTTTGTTTCTTTTCTAACAACCATTTTATATACTCAAAAGTAGAGTAGTTTAAATTGTGCAGAATGCTGACAATTTGTGAGACTGATCTATAATAAAAGACAAAACCTTTGTTTCTTTTCTAACAACCATTTTATATACTCAAAAGTAGAGTAGTTTAAATTGTGCAGAATGCTGACAATTTGTGAGACTGATCTATAATAAAAGACAAAACCTTTGTTTCTTTTCTAACAACCATTTTATATACTCAAAAGTAGAGTAGTTTAAATTGTGCAGAATGCTGACAATTTGTGAGACTGATCTATAATAAAAGACAAAACCTTTGTTTCTTTTCTAACAACCATTTTATATACTCAAAAGTAGAGTAGTTTAAATTGTGCAGAATGCTGACAATTTGTGAGACTGATCTATAATAAAAGACAAAACCTTTGTTTCTTTTCTAACAACCATTTTATATACTCAAAAGTAGAGTAGTTTAAATTGTGCAGAATGCTGACAATTTGTGAGACTGATCTATAATAAAAGACAAAACCTTTGTTTCTTTTCTAACAACCATTTTATATACTCAAAAGTAGAGTAGTTTAAATTGTGCAGAATGCTGACAATTTGTGAGACTGATCTATAATAAAAGACAAAACCTTTGTTTCTTTTCTAACAACCATTTTATATACTCAAAAGTAGAGTAGTTTAAATTGTGCAGAATGCTGACAATTTGTGAGACTGATCTATAATAAAAGACAAAACCTTTGTTTCTTTTCTAACAACCATTTTATATACTCAAAAGTAGAGTAGTTTAAATTGTGCAGAATGCTGACAATTTGTGAGACTGATCTATAATAAAAGACAAAACCTTTGTTTCTTTTCTAACAACCATTTTATATACTCAAAAGTAGAGTAGTTTAAATTGTGCAGAATGCTGACAATTTGTGAGACTGATCTATAATAAAAGACAAAACCTTTGTTTCTTTTCTAACAACCATTTTATATACTCAAAAGTAGAGTAGTTTAAATTGTGCAGAATGCTGACAATTTGTGAGACTGATCTATAATAAAAGACAAAACCTTTGTTTCTTTTCTAACAACCATTTTATATACTCAAAAGTAGAGTAGTTTAAATTGTGCAGAATGCTGACAATTTGTGAGACTGATCTATAATAAAAGACAAAACCTTTGTTTCTTTTCTAACAACCATTTTATATACTCAAAAGTAGAGTAGTTTAAATTGTGCAGAATGCTGACAATTTGTGAGACTGATCTATAATAAAAGACAAAACCTTTGTTTCTTTTCTAACAACCATTTTATATACTCAAAAGTAGAGTAGTTTAAATTGTGCAGAATGCTGACAATTTGTGAGACTGATCTATAATAAAAGACAAAACCTTTGTTTCTTTTCTAACAACCATTTTATATACTCAAAAGTAGAGTAGTTTAAATTGTGCAGAATGCTGACAATTTGTGAGACTGATCTATAATAAAAGACAAAACCTTTGTTTCTTTTCTAACAACCATTTTATATACTCAAAAGTAGAGTAGTTTAAATTGTGCAGAATGCTGACAATTTGTGAGACTGATCTATAATAAAAGACAAAACCTTTGTTTCTTTTCTAACAACCATTTTATATACTCAAAAGTAGAGTAGTTTAAATTGTGCAGAATGCTGACAATTTGTGAGACTGATCTATAATAAAAGACAAAACCTTTGTTTCTTTTCTAACAACCATTTTATATACTCAAAAGTAGAGTAGTTTAAATTGTGCAGAATGCTGACAATTTGTGAGACTGATCTATAATAAAAGACAAAACCTTTGTTTCTTTTCTAACAACCATTTTATATACTCAAAAGTAGAGTAGTTTAAATTGTGCAGAATGCTGACAATTTGTGAGACTGATCTATAATAAAAGACAAAACCTTTGTTTCTTTTCTAACAACCATTTTATATACTCAAAAGTAGAGTAGTTTAAATTGTGCAGAATGCTGACAATTTGTGAGACTGATCTATAATAAAAGACAAAACCTTTGTTTCTTTTCTAACAACCATTTTATATACTCAAAAGTAGAGTAGTTTAAATTGTGCAGAATGCTGACAATTTGTGAGACTGATCTATAATAAAAGACAAAACCTTTGTTTCTTTTCTAACAACCATTTTATATACTCAAAAGTAGAGTAGTTTAAATTGTGCAGAATGCTGACAATTTGTGAGACTGATCTATAATAAAAGACAAAACCTTTGTTTCTTTTCTAACAACCATTTTATATACTCAAAAGTAGAGTAGTTTAAATTGTGCAGAATGCTGACAATTTGTGAGACTGATCTATAATAAAAGACAAAACCTTTGTTTCTTTTCTAACAACCATTTTATATACTCAAAAGTAGAGTAGTTTAAATTGTGCAGAATGCTGACAATTTGTGAGACTGATCTATAATAAAAGACAAAACCTTTGTTTCTTTTCTAACAACCATTTTATATACTCAAAAGTAGAGTAGTTTAAATTGTGCAGAATGCTGACAATTTGTGAGACTGATCTATAATAAAAGACAAAACCTTTGTTTCTTTTCTAACAACCATTTTATATACTCAAAAGTAGAGTAGTTTAAATTGTGCAGAATGCTGACAATTTGTGAGACTGATCTATAATAAAAGACAAAACCTTTGTTTCTTTTCTAACAACCATTTTATATACTCAAAAGTAGAGTAGTTTAAATTGTGCAGAATGCTGACAATTTGTGAGACTGATCTATAATAAAAGACAAAACCTTTGTTTCTTTTCTAACAACCATTTTATATACTCAAAAGTAGAGTAGTTTAAATTGTGCAGAATGCTGACAATTTGTGAGACTGATCTATAATAAAAGACAAAACCTTTGTTTCTTTTCTAACAACCATTTTATATACTCAAAAGTAGAGTAGTTTAAATTGTGCAGAATGCTGACAATTTGTGAGACTGATCTATAATAAAAGACAAAACCTTTGTTTCTTTTCTAACAACCATTTTATATACTCAAAAGTAGAGTAGTTTAAATTGTGCAGAATGCTGACAATTTGTGAGACTGATCTATAATAAAAGACAAAACCTTTGTTTCTTTTCTAACAACCATTTTATATACTCAAAAGTAGAGTAGTTTAAATTGTGCAGAATGCTGACAATTTGTGAGACTGATCTATAATAAAAGACAAAACCTTTGTTTCTTTTCTAACAACCATTTTATATACTCAAAAGTAGAGTAGTTTAAATTGTGCAGAATGCTGACAATTTGTGAGACTGATCTATAATAAAAGACAAAACCTTTGTTTCTTTTCTAACAACCATTTTATATACTCAAAAGTAGAGTAGTTTAAATTGTGCAGAATGCTGACAATTTGTGAGACTGATCTATAATAAAAGACAAAACCTTTGTTTCTTTTCTAACAACCATTTTATATACTCAGCCCTTGATTGATGGAACCATTAACACAGGCGGGAAGGATGAGTCCTTGACTGCTAAGACTCCAGGATGGGGGAACGACTTGAGACATCTGTTTCGAGATTAAAGCTTTTGACTGATAAGACTACAGGGTGAGAAAAACAACAAACTTTGGAGACTCTGGAGCCTTTTGTTGCAGACTTTGTGATAAAAATAATGATGTTTTTAAGAATGTGAACCTCATGGCTTGTTGGAGCCAAGGAGAGGAGGGACTTGTCCTATATATAATGGAGACTTTGTAAGCCTCAGCGCGCCTTTTCTTTAAGGGTGCCCGACTCTGCAGACTTGACTTGTTAATAAAACTTTGTTTTCCTGAATTTGTCTAGAGCGATTATTGAGAAGCGATTTTCGTTTCTAACACCTGACCTGCTGTGCTTTTCCAGCACCACACTCTTGATCATATTCACAAACCCAGGCAATTATCATTGACCAACCTTTTTGAAGCACTCTAGGTAAACGTCAGCAATTTTGTTTCTTATAAAATGTCCATTTAAGGTGGTAGGAACACATTCTTTAATTAAAATGTCTGCCGCATGATGGCTCTTCCATTTTTCCAGATAGTGTTATTGTGGTCCTGGATGAAAGTGAGGACTGCAGATGCTGGATATTAGAGTCAAGAGTTTAGTGCTGGAAAAGCACAGCAGGTAAGGCAGCATCAGAGGAGCAGGAAAATTGATTTTTCCGGCAAAAGCCCTTCATGCGGAAGGGCTTCTGATGAAGTGTTTTTGTCCAAAACGTCAATTCTCCTGCTCCCCGGATGCTGCCTGACCTGCTGTGCTTTTCCAGCACTACACTCTCGACTGTTGTGGTCAGGGCTTGTCAGATCCTACCTTGTTTCTGTCACCTAACTGAACATATTTATAACAGGATGCCTCTGTATTTTTAACACAAATAATAAAATGTTGGTTAAATAATCATAAATCACATAACATGAGATAAGGACTGCAATGTTGAACTTTTAATTTTATTTCTTTATTTTTCTATTTCGTTCTCAGAAGGAATTTAATGCTGAACTTTCAAAGACGTTTCCTTATTTTTTAGTTTGTACCTAAGATTTTGTACCTTTGTGCCTTAGAGGGTGCCGGGCATGGCAACATTGTCTTCCTTTCATTGTACTTCTGTAACCTGACAATAAAATCTAATTCTAATTCTAAAAGTTTGGAAATTTTTCAGATGTCAAAAAGGATTCAAATTGACACTATTACTTTCATTCCTGCAATATCCTTACAAACCTTCAAACTTCAATAAGAGGTTACCACTATTTCCACATTAAGACTCCTTGCTCACATTCAGATTGGTATAGCTACCACTGTATCCTTTTTGGCAACTTCTTGGGCAGTCATCAAGTGGTTTTTCCCTTCAACTAGTATCTCTCTCACAGATGAAAGTCTATAGATTTTGAAGTGGTTTGTGCTAATTGCAAGATAGCAAATGTTACCCCACTATTTAAAAAGGGAGGGAGGGGGTAAAATGTTGGGAACTGCAGATCAGTCAGCCTTCCATCTGTCATCGGGAAATTCACTATCACTGTTTAAATCATTAAATCAGGAGAAAATTAGAATATATCTACTTATGGACAAGTGGTCAGAGTGTGGAGACAGACTCAATTTAAAACTCACAATCTACCTGTAACTGAAATTAGGACCACAAGTCTTGGATAAAGCCATAATATAATGGAATCATAAAAATCAGAATGCAAAAAATGAGCCAAAATAAACTGTTTGGAAGCCCAAAGGGGGAAAATGTAGATAGCTGAAGCGATTTACAAGCAAAATAAATGACACAACAGAACTTTCCTATTCCAACATTAGGAAATGGAAAAGTAATGACCCAGCCTTTAACTGATCTCTGCTCAGTTTGCCACTGTGGCAGGTATTATGTCGATCACCCATATGAGGAGAGGGTGCTGAATGAAGATGACAACTGTTCATGTGATGAAATGGAGGACTCCATGAGGATACAGCCAGATATCTTTCATTGTGCCATACCATTCCACTCTCCCAATAATGCCAATGTTAACTCATTTTTATTTTTAATGTGCTTTAAGGCCTTTTCCACAGCTAATTCCCCACCTTCTTCAGTGGGACTCAGCAAACCACTGTGAGAAATAGGCCAACACCATCAACCCTCTGCTCAACTTTCATCTTTGAGAAAGACCACTCAACCCTGAGAGTCTTACTAGCAGTATGTTGACCTGCACCCTCCATAAGCTTTGAGACTTCCACCTTGTATTCTCTTTCTCGATTAGACAATCTGGTGAGTACATCACTTCCATGTCTCTGCAGCTGGTCATGAAGAAGTGCCCCAGGTCTCAGACTCTGAGGATTGCTGGTGGCAGATGCCTGTTCAGCCCTAGGCAGAGGACTGTCCAATTGTCCCAGCCATTAATAACTATGCTAAAATGCACAGAGAGGCCAGGAACAGTAGGCAGTCTTGTCAGAGGTTGTCAGTAAACTAAATTGAAGTATGGATGAGTTCACCAATGCTATCAGTGTTGTATTGACTCTAGCATGACTATATCTGGAAGTACCCATCGACAAATTGTCAACTGCCATCAAAACCCAAGTCTGACACATTCAGTATCTGCTGGATACATGCAAGGGCCTGTACTCCATTGCTCCAGCAATTGTTTCTCAACGCCAATGGAAAAGCCAGAGGGGTACAAGGGAGTTGATCTCACTGTATGTGCCCCTGCTTTCAGGGAAACAGGGTGGTGCCAACAGGCAGCCATATGGAGGAGGAGCCACACAAGGACCTGCAAAATTTTGCATTCAGTACAGCGGAGATGGGCCTGATGCCTGCAGAAGTCCAAGCTGAGGAGGGTGAGCTTACATCTGACAAGGTCACTCTGAGCAGGCTTGGGCCCTCTTGGTCCAAAGGCTGCTTGGGATGACCAGCCAAGTCTTCTATGCCATCAGGGACAACTATGGAGCAGGATCCCTCTAACCCTGCTGCTCACACCAGGAATGCACTTGGAATTGTGGAAGGGAATTTTATAGATGTCTACTAAAATGCCATCACTTATCTAAACTCCAGTGAATTTAGCCCTAACCAACCCAGACTCTCTTCATAGTCAATCCTGCCATCTCAGGAATCAGACTGGTAAACCTTCATCGCACTCCCTCCATAGTCAGAACATCCTCTCCAGATAAGGAGACTGAGACTGCATACAATACTGCAGGTGTGGTTTCACCAAAGCCCTGAACAATCAATGAGAAGAGATTGTGTTGGGACCTGCTGTGCACTAATTGTCCACACTGACATACACCCTATGAGTGGAAGGGCAGAATTAGCGTTGATTCCACACATCCCTTCCAGCGATGCTCCATTACATCTTGAAGGCTTTTGAGGAAGTGTATTGCCATTCAAGGTTGGGAGATGTAGAATTGAAAGTTTACATCTCTACTCTGCCTTTTTTTCTCAGTGGTCTGGCGAACAAAGCTGAGCGGGTTACTTCCTCTGTTGCCCTACCTGGTCCTCATGCATTTCAGAGCAACTTAGCAGTCCCTGCAAATTCTGAAACGTTGAAGACCAAACCATGATAGAAAGGTGAAAAGGAAGTGCCTCAGGATTGCTTCCAACCTGCTACCTACCACAAAGGACTGCACTGCAAAATATCCGGATATCATATTGTGTGATAGAACCTTTAAAAGCCACCTCACCTCAGTATCATGTCTGTGCAGTGACTGCCACTTCCTCCTGAACTGTGAGGAGGACCTGTAAAGTATAAATACTTTAAGATGGATTAAACAAAGATTACATATGTTAAGAGGGACCCGCGGGGTTCCGTCTTTGCATGTTCTTTCGGAAGGAGAGACTCACACTGGCAACTATGGTTAGACCCAGACAGCCGTTCATTCACAGAATCTTAACTAGTACAACGAATCTACAAGCATGCATTCGTTGGAGAAGGCGTTCTCCCTTCTCGTTCAAACTTGACACAATTATACTTCGCGCTGCCTGGAGTCCCAGGTCAGTTCGCCTTCCCCATTGGTCCATTCATCTGCGCCCGCTGGGGATCCGTCCTCCTATTGGCCGCATCGAAGTGCCTGTCCAGCTCCTGCTGTGCTTGACAATGGCTCAGCCATCCCCGGGAGCGGTTCCGATCCCGTATTCAATAGTTCATTGTTTCAAGGAATTACTATGCGTCTGACAGGCTAGCCATTTTCAATAGTTTCAGTTTAACTAAATTGACAATTACACTTACCAACTTTAGACTTAAATAGAGCCATTCACACTCAATAGTTACAGGTTCCGATAGAGCAATTCACACTTGTCTGACAGTTAAGATTCCGATCGGTTTCTTTATTAATCCCGAGTATCGATGGGGCAATTGATACTGGCTGGTATTTACAGGCTCCAAGATTTAATTAAAATTATGCATATCCCATACAAGCTCCAGCCAGGTAGTCATGCAGTCGCCAGCAGCAGCTCGCTTGGCTGTTGTTAACCATTTCAGGGCTGGAACTAGAAGTGTCTGTTGCAGAACTAGTGTCACCCTCCCTAGCCCTACATTAAACACCCCAGTGAAATCTCCCCAACAAACTGTAGAGGACTTTGGTTAGCCCACATTTGGAGTACTGTGTGCAGTTCTGGTCGCCTCACTTTAGGAAAGATGTGGAAGCTTTGGAGCGGGTGCAGAGAAGATTTACCAGGATGTTGCCTGGAATGGAGAATAGGTCGTACGAGGATAGGTTGAGAATGCTAGGCCTTTTCTCGTTGGAACGGCGAAGGATGAGGGGTGACTTGATAGAGGTTTATAAGATGATCAGAGGAATAGATAGAGTAGACAGTCAGAAACTTTTTCCCCGGGTACAACAGAGTGTTACAAGGGGACATAAATTTAAGGTGAAGGGTGGAAGGTATAGGGGAGATGTCAGGAGTGGGTTCTTTACCCAGAGAGTGGTGGAGGCATGGAATACGCTGCCTGTGGGAGTGGCAGAGTCAGAATCATTGGCGAACGTTAAGTGGCAATTGGATAAGTACATGGATGGGTGCTTAAGCTAGGACAAATGTTCAGCACAACATCGTGGGC
>NC_057724.1:16010070-16011160 GCF_004010195.1 Chiloscyllium plagiosum
GATGTTACACTGAGGGAGAAGGGATAGTATTGGGTAGTAGTCGGGGAAAAAAGAAGCATAAGCACACACCTATTGGAACCCCGTACCCTACGGAAATAGACGAACCTGAAATAGACCTGTCACCGTGAGCAGTGTGAATTGCCGTACATTAATGATAGTCCCCCGTCTACCGGGAACGGACATGCACGCAAACTGCAGCATCTGTATCTGAACACAAGCAATTACACCCACGCAGAGGCAATCCGGCTGTTAGCTGAGTAAGCTTTCTAGGATTTAAGTACTCGAATCAGCAGGAGTTCCCCCGCAGCCCGCCAGCACTAGGCAGAAACCCGGCCAGTTCAGGAGTCTGTTACTTTCCCTCATTTTCCAGCTCCTTGTCGGGCGCGACCTCCGCAACCGGAGTCAGAGTAGTGTTAGGCTTTCCTGACCTGGAGCAATGAGAGAAATGGTCCCAGTTATTGTCCCCCTCCCGGTTCACCCTCAAGGCGTTGGCAGCGACCCCCGTCACTGGGTAGGGGCCATGCCACCGCCCCTCGTCCCAGATCGTACGGCCCATCTGCCGGAGGTAGACCTTGTCCCCCTCTCGAAGGGGTGGGGACCTGTCGGGGGTGTCCGGCCGTGCAGCCGTAACCTGGTTGGAAATTAGCCGGACCATTTCCCCCAGTACTTGCATATACTGTGTCATGTCCTGATTCATTGTATCCCAATCTGTTTCCCACAGGGGTGATGTTCGGGGGCCAGGCATGGAGCGACCTGTCAGGATTTCATGGGGTGTCAGGAAGGTATCGCCACTCCTTTCCTGCCTCATTGACAGCAAGACTAGGGGGAGTGCCTGCACCCACGTCAATGCAGTCCCTGCCATGACCTTGGCAATCTTGTCTTTAAGCGTGCGATTGGCCCTCTACTAACCCCTGACTCTCAGGGTGGTAGACACTGCCGTAGCGGTGAAGTATCCCTAGAGTAGCCTCCACCCGGGCAAGATGTTCATTTTTAAAATGTGTCCCATTGTCTGTGCAGACTTTTCGGGGGACGCCATAGCGGGGAATCAGTTCCTTCGTGAGCCACTTCACAACAACTTCCCCATCCTCCG
>NC_057724.1:16011348-16013738 GCF_004010195.1 Chiloscyllium plagiosum
CGTTCAGCCAGTCGACGACTGGATTTTTTACCCCCGATTGGTGCTTCAGCTCAGCAGCCAGGGCTCGGAGCTTCACCAGGGTCTTAGTGAGTTTGCCATCTGGGCCTGTGTTGTTTGATATGGCTGTACAGCACATGGTCCCAAACAGTGCACAAACACCTCCTTTTTCGGCAAGTAACATGTCCAAAGCCATCCTATTTTGTAAGGTCATGAGGGAGGACTGTGCAAGCTGTTCATGGATGGCGTCAACTGCATCCCGGGTTAGGTTGGTAAGCCTCTGCATATTGTAGTGGAGGAGGTTGATTCTGTTAACGTTTTTATTAACCGTGATCGGGAAAATGGCGGAAAAAAGGGGAAAACTTTCAAAACCCGCAGCAATCTCATCCACCAGCTTGTATTCGTCGGGGATATTTCTGGCCTGCCCAACGGCATCAACCCTAGCCGCCTCCCCAGGGGAGTCACTGCTACCCTCCCCCGGCCCCGGACTCTGTTGGGTGCCTGTCCCTGACCTCAGGGTGACCATCTGCACTGCGAGCTTGGCTGCCCTGTCAGCTGCATCACTTCCCAGCACTTCCCTGTTATGTAAGGCAGAGTGACCTTGCAACTTTACTACTGCGACTTCCCTTGGACGATGCACTGCCTGGAGCAACCGTCGCGAACTCTGGTCGTGTTTTACCGGCCTCCCCGTGCTGGTTTTAAAACCACATCTAACCCATGCTGTGCCCTCTACGTGGACTGCGGTCCATGCATAATTGGAGTCAGTGAAGATGTTAACTCGGTGTCCCTCACTCAGTTCTAATGCACTTGTCAGGGCTGTAATCTCTGATAGCTGTGCAGATGCAGGCTGTGGGATTTCCCCAGACTCGATGGTGTCGTATACCCCCCCTGAATCTCTGACCAAGGCATACGAGGCTCATACGCCGCCTACATCCCGACGGCTGCTGCCATCGGTGTACAGGTCCCAGTCTGCCTCGGCCAGCGGTTCTGTGTGCAACCCCTTACGTATCCTCCTCTCCTCAGCTACTCTGGCCACACAGTCGTGGGGCTTCAAGGATCCCCCATTCACTCCCACCATCATATTCCTAATACTCCCCCTATCGGATGCAAACGTAATGTGCGGTGATAGAAGGGCGTTCTCAATTCTAACCTGCCGCCCAGCTGAAAAGCTGAATGAGTTGGAGGCCAGAAAGGCTCCTATGCTGTGATCTGTGTGAATAGTCAAGGGATGGCAGAGTACTAGATGGTCAGTGTTGTTGACCGCTTTCGTTACTGCTGCCACAAATCTGGCACAGCCTGGCTGCCCTTTCTCAATGGGCTCTAAACGGCAGCTGTAATACCCCAGCACTCTCCTGCAGCCTCGGTCCTTTTGGTACAGGACGGCGTTTACTATCCCCTCAGTTTCTGCCATGTCCAGGTGGAAACATTTCTTATAGTCTGGGTGTGCTAGCGTGGCCGCTGCTCCCAAAGCTTGCTTCACCTCCTTGAATGATTTCTCTCTCTCCGCGTTCCATCGCAACTGACTCTTGAGCCTCTTTGCCCCAACCTCCGTGATCATTTCCCTGCGTGGGGATGTCATAGTCACAAAGTCAGGGACATAGGTGCGAGAATACCCACATAACCCCAGGAAGGCCATCATGTCCTGTACTGTTATAGGGGTGCCATAGGAGAGGATCGCTTCCCTGTGCGCTCTTGAAAGTGTGGTGCCCCCTTTTTCTACTATCCGTCCCATAAAGGATATTGATTTTCGGGCTATCTGGCACTTTTTCCGTTTTACTTTAAAACCGGCTGCCACAAGGGTGTCCAGCAAGGTGCGGACCAAATTTTGGGTGTCAGTTTCACTGGCAATCAACAAATCATCGACATACTGTATGATTGTGGTGCTGGTGGGAAGCGATATCTGTTTAAGTATATGGGTCAAAGCTGCAATAAACAGACCTGGGGAGTCTTTGTACCCTGTGGGAGGCGATTGTATGTGTACCGCTCTCCCTCGAAGGTGAAGGCAAACCACTCCTGACCCTCTGGGTGCAGTGGAAGGCAGAAGAAAGCGTTAGCCAGGTCTATGACAGAGAAAAAGCGGCTGGCAGGCGTGAGCGCCTGCAGTGCAACGTAAGGGTCAGGGACCTTCAGGTTTAAAGTCTCCGTGGCTTCATTTATCCTTCAGAGGTCATGGACCATGCGCCACCCCTTGCCCATCTCCTTGGAGATGGGAAGGATTGGCGTATTCCAGTGTCCGCCCTTCATTTTCCTGAGGACCCCCACTTCTAGCAGTCCCCTGATTGTTGGGCGAATCCCTTCCCTCTGTTCTAAGGTGAGAGGATATTGTGTCACCCAGATGCAGCGTTTAACGGAAGGTTCCAGTTGGCCAGTGTCCTGTGGGTGTCCCGTCCAGA
>NC_057724.1:16014575-16065775 GCF_004010195.1 Chiloscyllium plagiosum
GAGTAGCTGTACTCCTCGTCGGGCCCCATCAGTGCACCCTGTACCACCACTTGTGTTCCCCTGCCCGGGTCTGAACCCAACCTCTCCGTTTATTCGTATCCCGGGGTCTCTCATTACTGTCCCGTCTATCCCGTTCCCCGGGACGCAGTCCCGAGTGTTTAGTCATGAATCGATCTTCCCTTCCCTTGTTACACTCGCGGGCGAAATGTCCAATCCCATTGCAGGACCAACACCTCACCCTCTGGTCACAGTTTTGAAAGTAATGGTCAGTTCCCTTACATGTCCAGCAGTGATCGCGCTGCCTTCCCCCCCGGAACCGCCTCTGTGCGTCTGAAGATAGCTGCTGTTGGCTGTCGTGGGCTGACACATCATGGCCGTCATATTCTGCCCTGTCAGGGCTGGGACGTGGGAGGGCCTTGCGTGCATTGGGCTGTGGGGAACTGTACATCTGAGCGGCTGGAGGCACGAGCTCCCGCGCGGCGCTCTTTGCCCCCACCTGCTCTAAAATCTTCCCACAATTTTCGCTCAGGACTTCAAAAAGTGCTCCCTCAATACCTCAGACAGTTCTCCCCAGTACCTCAGACAGCACTCCCTCAATACCTCAGAAAGTGCACCCTCAGTACCTCAGACAGTGCTCACTCAATACCTCTGAAAGTGCTCCCTCAATACCTCAAAACGTGCTCTCTCAGTACCTCAGAAATTGCTCCCTCAGTACATCAGATATGTCTCCCTCAATGTCTCAGAAAGTGCTCCCTCAATACCTCAGATAGTTCTCCCTCAATATATCAGATAGTTCTCCCTCAATACCTCAGATAGTACTCCCTCAATACCTCAGATAGCGCTCCCTCAGCACCTCAGAAAGTGCTCCCTCAGTACCGCAGACAGTGCTCCCTCAATAGCACAGAAAGTGCGCTCTCATGTACCTCAGAACGTACTCCCTCAGTACCATCGAAAGTGTTCCCTGAGTACCTCAGAAAGTGCTCCCTCAATAGCTCAGAAAGTGCTCCCTCAATACCTCAGATTTTTCTCCCGCAGTACCTCAGAAGATGCTCCCTCAATATCTCAAAATGTGCTCCCTCAGTACCTCAGATAGTGCTCCCTCAATACCTCAGAAAGTGCTCCCTCAGTAACTCAGAAATTGCTCACTCCATACTTCAGATAGTGCTCCCACAATACCTCAGATATTGCTTCCACAGTACAACAGATAGTGCTTTCTCAGTAGCTCAGATAGTTCTCCCTCAGTTCCTCAGATAGTACTCCCTTAATACCTCAGAGAGTTCTCCCTCAATACCTTAGATTGTGCTACCTCAATATTCAGGTACTGCTCCCTCATTACCTCAGTTAGTGTTTCCACAGTACATCAGATAGTGCTCAAGGATTAATCAAGGTTTAGTGAAAGGGAGATGATAGATTGGCCAAGTTGTTCAATTTCATCTGCATGAATGGGTCATCTTGGGTTCTTCTTTTGAAATATAGAATTGTACAGCTCAGAAGGCCATTTAGCCTGTTATGTGCACCCCAATCTTTTGACAGAACTATCTAAATGGATCCTATCCAAATCTAGAATACAATATAACATCATGCAATTCCCTTTAAAATTGACTAATTTACCATTCCTTTCAAGTAATGCATTCAGGATCACATCAACCCACCAATGAATAGAATTCTCTTCATAAGACCATAATATATGGGAGTAGATTTAAGCCATTCGGCCAATTGAGTATACTCCAACCAATCATGGCTGATATGTGTTAAGACGGACCCGGGGGTCCCGTCTTTGCGTGTTCTTTCGGAAGGAGAGACTCACACTGGCAGCTATGGTTAGACGCAGACAGCAGTTTATTTCCAGAATCTTAACTGATACAACGAATCTACAGGCATGCATTCGTTGGAGAAGGCGTTATCCGTTCTCGTTCAAACTTGACACAATTATGCTTCGCGCTGCCTGGAGTCCGCGGTCAGTTCGCCTTCCCCATTGGTCCATTCATCTGCGCGCGCTGGGGATCCGTCCTCCTATTGGCCGTATCGAAGTGCCTGTCCAGCTCCTGCTGTGCTTGACAATGGCTCAGCCATCCCCGGGAGCGGTTCCGATCCCGTATTCAATAGTTCATTGTTTCAAGGAATTACTATGCGTCTGACAGGCTAGCCATTTTCAATAGTTTTAGTTTAACTAAATTGACAATTACACTTGTCAACTTTAGACTTAAATAGAGCCATTCACACTCACTAGTTACAGGTTCTGATAGAGCAATTCACACTTGTCTAACAGTTACAGATTCCGATCGGTTTCTTTATTAATCCCGAGTTTCGATGGGGCAATTGATACTGGCTGGTATTTACAGGCTCCAAGATTTAATTAACATTATGCATATCCCTTACAAGCTCCAGCCAGGTAGTCATGCAGTCGCCAGCAGCAGCTCGCTTGGCCGTTGTTAATCATTTCAGGGCTGGAACTAGAAGTGTCTGTTGCAGAACTAGTGTCACCCTCCCTAGCCCTACATTAAACACCCCAGTGAAATCTCCCCAACACACACAACATTTATTCAGCAGGAGAAAACTTTAAGGAGTGCAAATACTACCAGGTCTACATGCACTACATGTACATTGACATGTAACTAACAAAAAAATAACCGAATGAAAGGAAGTCCAAATTCAGGTCCATTCATCTGGAAGCAAGTTTTAATGAGGTTCTGACAGTACTTAACCATGCATAGCTCTATCATGGCTTCTTGGATACCTCTCCTGGCCAATGTCCTGATTCTCCTCCTCAAAAATCAAAGGAGTTGATTCCCCATTTTCTTTGCAACCACAACATTCCAACTTTGTTGGGTCCAGTAACAAAGGGCACAGAGTGTGACAATAATGAGAGACAACTGATGGTAGTTTTACCCATGGGTCAGCGTTCCTCAGGTGACGGGAGAGGTTGAGAAGGGGTTGCTTCTTGATTGTCTCAGCCAATGTGGGAATTGAGCACACATTGAAAACTAGCCATCTACCCGTCCAAGCTAACTGACCCCTACATCCTGAATCAATCTGAGAGTAATGTAAAGGGGGAATCAGCCATGTCTGGAGGCTGTAAGCAGCCATCATGTCAGCCATGGGACACTGAGTGGAGACGGAAACAATGAGTTCTCAAGTTTGTAAGAGTCATGGCAGCTTACAGGATGTCTGATACAGAGTCAGAATCTGCTATCCAAGGTCACATAGAATTTGAACATGGGATGGAAGATGTTTCTGCTAACAAACTCTTCAGATTGGTACAAAAACAGCAATTGCTGGTGAAACTGAGCAGGTCTGGCAGCACCTGTGGGAAGAAAGCAGAGTTAGCATTTCAAGTCTGGTGGCTCTTCATTAGAACCTTGCCAGAAATTTCTATTTTTGTTTCAGATTTCCAGCATCCACTGTTCTTTGGTTTATTTCATCCATGTATTAGTGATCGGTAGCAGTTGACAGTGCACTGTACCTGGGGGAAGCCAGCAAAACTCACTGCCTGAGCTATTGCCTCTCCTTGTCATGGGGGAAGGATATGTAGAGCTGTGATCTGGAGAAAATAGCATCAGGTCACATCCCAGACTCAGTGGTAGGTCAAGGAGTCATAGACAGCACATGGGTTTTTGGTTGCTCCTTGAAATGAGCCCCTGATATAAAAATTCAGGTCAGCGGTGACATTGACAGTCAGTGGGATGGAATGGTCACCCAGTCCTTCTAAGTACAATTCTTCCTGAGGAATATCCACAGTAGATAATAGTTTGAAGATGGTGGGCCAGCACATCCTTAATGAGCACCTGCACTGTCTTTTCAATTGTTAAAGAAAATTACAGTGAGGACTGTATGTCTCGTCTCAACAAACGTGTCCACCTCCTTGACTGTTCTTCACCTGTGACTCCTCCCTGTCTCTTCTCTAAGACATTGCTGGTCTTCCTGGGCTCACTGACAAAGTAGTAATCGTTATCTCCTTCCACATTGTCTTGAAGGAATTCAGGCATGGCAAACCCTACATGAGATCCATGAGCAGATAATCTGGAGGAATGTCACAATATTACAGAAGGGACCTTTCAGTCCAACATCCATCACAATGAAACCTCATGTTATACCATCATATTGTGTAGCATGGAGACTTCCCAAAAAGGTCATTGTCATGCTTTGATAAGCTGCTCTAAGGAACATCACTGTATCCAATTCTAATATTGCACATCCATGTTTTTAAGCTTAATGGGGAGTAGAATTCTAACACAAAGCCAGTATGACACCCCTCCCCACAAATAAAAGGCAACTTTCCACACCACAGATTGTGTCCTTACATACTTACAGTTCAGTGGGTGAATTGTGGCAGCTGCAAAGTATTGTCTTCCAATGTTAGCTATGGAACATGTGTGTAAAATGGAAATTTCAAGTGCACTTTTAAGTGCCTTGTTTTATTAAATTGTATAACTAACATGACAAGGAGGCAATTCATGCACCACAAATTAATGCTAATGATTGCTTGAGACCATAATTCTTGGTGAAAAAGTATGGTGCTGGAAAAGCACAGCTGGTCAGGAGGAGGAAGAAAGTCGGCATTTCAAGCATAATCCCTTCATCAAGAATGTAATAATGCCCAAGGGGGCTGAAAGATAGATGGGGGGGGAGGGAACGGGGGGGCTGCGGGGCTGGGCAGAAGAATGTGATAGGTAAATGAAGGTGGAGAGTGATGGTGATAGGTCGGAGTGGAGGGTGGAGCAGATAGGTGGGAAGGAAGATGGACAAGTAGGACAGCTCAAGAAGGCGGTGCCAAGTTGGAGGCTTGGATCTGGTATACAGTGGGGGGAGAGGAGATAAAGAAACTGGTGAAATCCACATTGATCCCATGTGGTTGGAAGGTCCCAAGGCTGAAGATGAGGCGTACTTCCTCTAGGCATCGGTTGCTAGAAGTTGGCGGTGGAGGATGCCCAGGACTGGCATGTTCATGGTAGAGTGGGAGGGGGAATTGAAATGATTGGTCACAGGGCAGGGGGTTGTTTGTTGCATGCCCCCCAGAGATGTTCTCTGAAATGTTCGCCATGTTGGTGTCCTGACTCCCCAATGTAAAGGGGTTCACATTAAGGGCAATGGATATAGTAGATCATGTGTGTAGAGGTGCAGGAATATCTTTAGTGGTGGCATCATCCTCTGCCATTTCAGCCACCTACAGTCAGACTCCACCACCAGGGATATATTTATCTCCCCATCCATATCTGCATTCCACAGAGACCATTCCCTCCGTGATTCTCTTGGTAGGTTCACGCCCCCTCCCAACCCACCCTCCACTCCCAGCACCTTCTCTTTCCACTACAAGAGATGTAAAATGAGTGCCCACACCTCCCCCCTCACCTCCATCCAAGATCCCAAAGGATCCTTCCACATCCAACAGTGATTTTCCTGCACCTCCACACACGTCATCTACTATATTTGTTGCTCTTGATGTGGTCTCCTGTACAATGGAGAGACAGGATGCCAATTTGTGGATGTTTCAGAGAATATCTCTGGGACACATGCACTAAACAACCCCACTGCACCATGGCCAACCACTTCAACTCCCCCTCCCACTCCGCCAAGGACATGCAAGTCCTGGGCCTCCTCCACTGCCAAATCCTAGCCACCTGACGCCTGGAGGAGGAATGCTTCATCTTCTGCCTTGGGACCCTCCAACCACATGGGATCCATGTCAATTTCACCAGTTTCCTCATCTCCCCTCCCCCCACTGTATCCTAGGTCCAACCCTCAAGCTTGGCACACCCTTTTGAATGGTCCTACCTGTCCATCCTCCTTCACACCTATCTGCTCCATCCTCTGCTCCAACCTATCATCATCACCACCCACCTTCATCTACCTATTGCATTCCCAGTTACCTTCCCCCACATCCCCACCCCTCCACCCATCTATCTCTCAGCCCCCTTAGGCCCCACCCCCATTCCTGATGAAGAGCTTAGGCTCAAAATGTGGACTCTCCTGCTCCTCAGATGCTGCCTGACTGGCTGTGCTTTTCCAGCACCACATTTTTTTTTATTCTGATCGCCATCATCTGCAGTCCTCACTTTCTCCTACCATAATTCTTGGATAATGCTGATAAACTTCAAAATGAAGCTGGGTGAGTGGTATTTATACAATTACTCCTGACAGGGCCTCAAACTCCAATAATTTTACCCTCAAGACATAGTAGTAACTTACTTCATCCACTCTGCTTTCAGTACTATCTATTTCGTGTAATTATTGTAGAGTTGACTTTAAACCAGACACAAGGTTTTTCAAATTTGTTTCAGTGTGAGTGACTTGTTAGTGAGTTGCAAATGCATTGAAATAAGGCAGCTGTTGCTCAATGGAAATATGTTGAAATTGCCATTTAAGACTTTGGGAAAATCAAAAAGAAAGAATTATTGACACAGGAGTCTGATTTTTTTTATTCTCACCCAATTTTTCCATCTTTCTCGTCATTACTGTTGTCACATTTCTGACGTGGGACTTGGACAATTCACATTAACTGCTCGAAGCCACAGTGTTTTATGCAATATGTTATTTAAGTGTGGGATACCCTGTACATGGCTAGTAAAAATAATGAGCATGTTAAAAGCACCTAGCTTTTCACATATTAAGAACTACAAGCAGCATTGATATCCATTTTATTCCCGATTAACCAGAAACATTAACCTCTCGACTAAAAAAGACCAATTATTTGCATGGTGGTTGAAAATGGTCTGTTAAAGGTCACCCATTAATTGGTTCCAGACGCTTTCAAGTTTTAAATCAAACACGATGGCAATTCGTCAGGAAGGTAATGATTTATCATGTTAAAATTTTGCTCCAGAATACTTTTCTACATAACTCGCCCGTGTTTAAATTCACAAAAGCGAAGGGATAGATTTGCTGCAGCCCCTTGACAGAAACACTTTGGGTCACGTTATCAGCACAAGGACAGCATTCCGCACATGCGCTGTTCCCATCTGAAGCTGGACAAGTGACAAACTTTGTGAAGTGTGCTCTCCACTTCGCCAAATTTTTGGATTATTCACAAATAGCCATTTGACAGACAGACAGACAAAGAAATGACCGAGAACGTGGCTGAACCTGCTCCCACGGAAGTGGAAAAAAGCTCAGAAAAAATTGATATGTCTTTAGGCAAGTACCCGTCCTTAGAAAATCTCGAGTGAACTTTCTTCCAAATTGGCTGATATGAAAGTACTCGCGGGAGTAGTTGGCTCTTACGAGGATAAACTGAATTATTGTTTGCTTTGCAATTCACTTAAGTGATAATGTTGTACTTTTACTGAGATCCGGGAGGAAGGGAGTTAAAGTGACAGCAACACTGTAGGATCATCCAGATCCAATTCGTTGGAGTCAGTACTAAATATGGAAAGATGATATTAAATACTTGTAGGGTTATGTAAAGATCAGATATACTGCGCTGGAAGGCTGGCATTGCCGAGATAAATGTGACTAATTATTAAGTGGGAACAATTGAGTTTTTTTTTAGTTTGTCTTACTTTCCTCCCATTTTGTATAGTTTATTTTTTAAAAATTGTCGACGTTATTAAACTCTTAAAGAAACAAGCGTAAGGTTCAAATTGAAATCAATATCATCTGGCAAAAAAGGCGGTTTTGAGTGTTTTGTTTTGCATATTAAACGAAGACGTTTCGTTGAAAAATCACAACTGGCTTGAGAAATAGCTGTCAGCACCTGCCTCTTCATTTAAGAAGAAAAATTGCCAGTCAATGATCGAATTGAGTCCTATATAATTGTTTGATGACAAAGGATTTTTTTTTTCATCTTCTGTGGTTAGCTATGTGGCTTGAGGGAAAGATCAGTGTGTTGGATAGCCCGTTTAAGGCCAAAGTGATAGGAGAATAATGTTGAAAGCTTGTTTAATCAAGCTGTTCAGAGAGATGTTATAGCACACCTCTGAAGTAGCTGAGGACTAGAAGCTGGGCATCCTTGCTCAGATGTGGGTTTTTATTCTGGGTATGAAGTCAATAGACTTAGGAAAAATACCCATGATAGTTTGGAATTCTCAGAGATGTGTGAATGCAAGATCATTGAACATTATCAAGGCAGAGGTAAAGGGATACTTGACTAACAAGGGAGTCAGAGGGGTAGGTAGAGTGAGTTGAAGCTACACTCGGATCAGCCATGGTGTTTGAATAGCTTGGCACACCTGACAGGTTGAATGGCCTATTCCTGCTCCAAATTCTTGTGATCAGTTGTTGCTATGGAGATGCAAGTTTAGAGTAAATAGGCAGCTAATTGGAGAGTGAATTAAACTTGGACTCACTGTGGTTCAGAGCACAGAACCAGTGTGAGGAGGGGTGAGCAAAGCTCTCTATGAATAAACCCACCACCTTGTTTGGTAGTAAGAAAATACAACTTCATAGATTTCTATGAAACAATGCATGAGTAAGCTGGGTGTCTGTATCAGTGGTTCAGCCATGATATTCAGCTTCAGCTATCCTAACCTGAAGTTCTTCCACGAACTGAGACCTCACCTTCATGTTGCCCTAGATGAAGAAATTCACTGGCTCTCTTTGTATTTTACCATGAAGATATCTTTCAGTCAGATCACTGGTTCTAACCTTTTTCATCTTCTCTGATCTTCCATCATGCCACAACCCCAGACTTTTTAACTTTTTTATGGATCTGCCCTAACCCTTTTGGATATGTCTGGATTTACTTTGGCCCTATTTAAATTGAGTGACCCTTATTGGCTTTCTCAGACTATTTGGGTTTGCTGCCCCCATAGTCCTTTCAAACCTCTTAGTGCCTGGCTTTTCTGCCTTCTGTTGCTGGCTTTCTCCAGCCTCTGTGTGCTTTTCTGTCTGAGGAATAAATTTTGGTAGTAAACAAATCATTCCCCAACAAAGTGTCTGTCCCTGGCATTGGTCAACTTGAGGCAATTTCTACTGTAGCCTGACCCATTAAAAGTAGACTTTCGAAGTAAACTCTGACAAATGGCACATCTATACTCTTTCCCATGAACTGTTGATCAGTAGATTGAATTTGCTTCCAGGTAGAAAACGTCTATTTGGTATCCAATGGCTCAGGGAATGCTGATCTCTCTCTGACTGTTTTAGACAGTCAGTAGTCACCATTCCTTCAGATAAAAGCTCCTGACAGTTCTTGTGTTCGTAATTATGTCGAAACAGGCACTAACTACCCTTAATGCTACAGACACTGATCTTGCAGCTTGTATTTATGGGAAACCTAAAACCAACTGTTCTTCTTTATGCGCCTGGGCGAAACACTTGCAATTTTCCATGCATTTCGTATCTGCATTCCTTCTGGGGCAATTCTGCCTTCTCTGTCTGGCATCTTTCTTCTCTACAGACTAACTCCAGGGTATTTAGCTTATCGTTGTTCCTCTCTAGTCTGTGATAGCTTTCTGACCTCAGCTCCTGAGTTTATAGATGCGTGTGTTAACTCAGTCATCAGCCAGAATTGTTTCTTGACTGGGCCTTTATAACTTCTGTTTCTCATGATGAGACTGTATTGAAAAGAGTCCAGAGTTTTTGAAGTTAAGGGGAATTACTTTTGTAGCTTTTTGTAGTTGGCTTCCATTTTCAATGACCAAATGCAAGCTGTTGATGCCATTTGTATTCCAGGTATGTCTGCCTTTGTTGATATTATGGAAATTTATGGTATATATGCTTGTGGTACCTGCGTAAAATAAAATGACTTACTGCCTCCTAGTCAGTGGCACTTTTCTCAGGTAAGAGAGAGTAACCTTGTGCTTTCCCAGACAGCTTGCTCTGTAACAGCATTGTCCAGAGTCAGAGATGTACAGCATGGAAATAGACCCTTCAGTCCAACCCATTCATGCCGACCAGATATCCCAACCCAATCTAGTCTCACCTGCCAGCACCCGGCTCATATCCCTCCAAACCCTTCCTATTCATATACCCATCCAAATGCCTCTTAAATGTTGCAATTGTACCAGCCTCCACCATATGCTCTGGCAGCCCATTCCATACATGTACCACCCTCTGCGTGAAAAAGTTGCCCCTTAGGTCTCTTTTATCTTTCCCCTCTCACCCTAAACCGATGCCCTCCAGTTCTGGACTCCCCCACCCCAGGGGGAGTCTATTTAACCTGTCCATGCCCCTCGTAATTTTGTAAACCTCTATAAGGTCACCCCTTAGCCTCCGACGCTCCAGGGAAAATTAGATTAGATTAGATTACTTAGTGTGGAAACAGGCCCTTCGGCCCAACAAGTCCACACCGCCCTGTCGAAGCACAACCCACCCATACCCCTACATTTACCCCTTACCTAACACTACGGGCAATTTAGCATGGCCAATTCACCTGACCTGCACATCTTTGGACTGTGGGAGGAAACCGGAGCAAACCCACGCAGACACGGGGAGAACATGCAAACTCCACACAGTCAGTCGCCTGAGGTGGGAATTGAACCCGGGTCTCTTGCACTGTGAGGCAGCAGTGCTAACCACTGTGCCACCGTGCCGCCCACAAACCGCCCCAGCCTGTTCAGCCTCTCCCTATGGCTCAAATCGTCCAACCCTGGCAACATCCTTGTAAATCTTTTCTGGACCCTTTAAAGTTTCACAACCTCTTTCCGATAGGAAGGAGACCAGAATTGCACACAATATTCCAACAGTGGCCTAACCAATGTCCTGTACAGCCGCAACATGACCACCCAACTCCTGTACTCAATACTCTGACCAATAATGAAAGCATACCAAATGACGCCTTCACTATCCTATCTACCTGCGACTCCACTTTCAAGGAGCTATGAACTTGCACTCCAAGGTCTCTTTGTTCAGCAACACTCCCTAGGACCTTACCATTAAGTGTATAAGTCCTGCTAAGATTTGCTTTGCAAAAATGCAGCACCTCGCATTTATCTGAATTAAACTCCACCTGCCACTTCTCAGCCCATTGGCCCATCTTGTTAAGTTTAATCAAGAGACATATCTCCAAAAACAATAAATCAAGAAAGAACCTACTCTACTCACTACTGCAGATTCTCTGTAGGCCACACTTACAACAACAATTAACTTATCTGATTCTGTGCTGTGAACTTCACCCAACAGTTCCTCCAAGATCAGTTGTGAATTTCACTGTTTGATAATTCTCCCAGATGCACTCTGATGTCCAACGATACACGAATTCAAACATCAAAGGCAGTCACTGTGCAGATATTCTCACTCTCACTCTGTGTTATTTTGATTTTTGTTTTCCAAAGTTCCAAAACAATGCAACAGCACCATTCCAAACGAACAACTTCTGCTCAAAACGTCGACTCTCCTACTTCTTGGATGCTGTCTGACCAGCTATGCTTCTGACTTTGACTTTGATCTCCAGCATTTGCAGTCCTCACTTTCTCCTAACAGCACTGTCCAACAATGGACTAGCTATTTTACCTGATGTGCTGCTCTTTCAAAAGAGATCAAGGTGTCCACCTCTTTTGTTTTGTCAAACTTGGGGATGAAATGGCAACTTTGAATCCTTCAGCCATTAAGTTTAAGTGAAGTATGATTCCCTTCCCAAAGCTGCTCTGTCTCCCACCTCTGGTTGAGGTATTTCAATTTAAATCCCTTTTCCTTTTCATGTTAACTGCTAAAATTCTAACCCTTTCCTCTGTCTTGCTCCTGTCTCTCCTTTCTTTTTCCAGATCATCTTACCAATTTTTTTTTTCAGAAATTCTGACTTGAATCTTCTTCCAATATTATGTTATCTATTTCATTATCCTCCATTTCTAGCTCTAGGCATTTTGCTGCCTGTTTTGCAATTTCTGGTTTTCAGGTGAAATTCCACCTCTAGATGCTTAGTTATCACATTGACTAAGTGCAAGAGAAAGGCTTTCAGTTTTCTGTAAACTATTGTGCTCCTCTAAGAAAACCTAAATTGAACTTGGATCTCTTAAATAGAATAAACAGCACAGTACAGGCGCTTCAGCCCTCAAATGTTATGCTGACCTGTGGAATCAATCTGAAGTCCTTCTAACCTACACTAATCCGTTTTCATCCATATGCCTATCCAATGACCACTTAAATGCCCTTTAAAGGTGGTGAGTTTACTACTGTTGCAGGCAGTGCATTCCATGCCCCTACCACTCTGACTAATAAAACTACCTCTGAGGGTTTGCCTTATGAAGAAAGGTTGAATAGGCTTGGACTTTTCTCTCTGGAAAGAAGGAGGAAGAAAGGATACCTGATCGAGGTGTATAAAATAATGAGCGGAATAGATAGAGTCAATAGCCAGAGACTTTTCCCCAGGGCATGATTGACTGGTACAAGGAGTCATAGTTTGAAGATATTAGGAGGAAGGTATAAAGAAGACCTCAGAGGTAGGTTCTTTACGCAGAGAGTTGTGAATGCATTGCCAGCTGTGATGGTGGAAGCAGAGTCATTGGGGACATTTAAGTGACTGCTGGACACGCGCATGGATAGCAGTGAATTGAGGGGTGCGTAGGTTAAGTTACTATATTTTTCATTAGGAATAAACCTCAGCACAACATCGTGGGCCAAAGGGCCTGTTCTGTGCTGTACTTCTCTATGTTCTATCTGTCCTATATCTATCACCCTTCAGTTTAAAGCTATGTCCCCTCATGCTAGCCATCACCATCTGAGGAAAAGGTCTCACTGTCCACCCTAACTAACCCTCTGATTATCTTACGTGTCTCAGTTAAGTCACCTCTCAACTTCCTTCTCTCTAACGAAAACAGCCTCAAGTCCCTCAGCCTTTCCTCATAAGACCTTCTCTCCACACCAGGAAACATCCTAGCAAATCTCCTATGAACCCTTTCCAAAGCTTCCACATCCTTCCTATAATGCGGTAGCCAGAACTGTATGCAATACTCCAAGTGCGGCTGCACTAGAGTTTTGTACAGCTGCAGCATGACCTCGTGGCTCCAAAACTCAATCTCTCTACCAATAAAAGCTAACACAACGTATGCCTTCTTAACAGCCCTATCAAACTGGGTGGCACCTTCAGGTGTCTACTTTTCAGACACTGAGGTCTCTCTGCTCATCTGCACTACCAAGAATCTTATCATTAGCCCAGTCGTTTGTATTCCTGCTGCTCCTTCCAAAGGGAATCACCTCACTTTTCCACATTAAATTCCATTTGCCACTCTCAGCCCTGCTGTACATCTTATCTATATCTCTCTATAACCTGCAACATCCTTCAGCACTATCCACAACTCCACCGACCTTAGTGTCATCCTCAAATTCACTAACATATTCTTCCACACACTCATTCAGGTCATTTATTAAAATGACAAACAGCAGTGTCTCCAAAACAGATCATTGCGGTACACCACTAGTAACTGAACTCCAGGATGACATTTCCCATCAACCACCACCATCTGTCTTCTTTCAGCTAGCCAATTTCTGATCCAAACCACAAAATCACCCTCAATCCCATGTTGCTGTATTTTGTGCAATAGCCTATTGTGGGGAACCTTATCAAATGCATTAATGAAATCTATAGACAGCACATTAACTGCTTTACCCTCATCCATCTATTTGTCCACCATCTCAAAGAACTTAATAGGTTTGCGAGGCACGAGCCACCCTTCACAAAATTGTGTTGACTATCCCTAATCAACTTATTCCTCTCTAGATTATAAATCCTATCTCTTATAACCTTTTCCAACACTTTACCCAGAACAGAAGTAAGGCTCTGTGGTCTATAATTACCAGGGTTGTCTCTACTCCCCTTCTTGAAGAAGGGGACAACATTTGCTATCCTCGGATAATTCCCATCCGGTCCAGGGGACTTATCTATTTTCACACTTTCCAGAATTGCTAACACTACCTCCTGGTGACCCTTCATCCTGTAGTTTAATAGCTTGTATCTCAATATTCTCCTCGACAATATTGTCTTCTTCAGTATGAATACCGGTGACTTCCCTTATCTCCTCAGACTCTGCACACAACTTCCCACTACTATCCTTGATTGGCCTTTCTCTAGCCAATCTTTTATTCCTGATATACCAATAGAAAGCTTTAGGGTTTTCTTTGATCCTCTCTGCCAATTACTTCTTATGTTCCCTGATGGCTCTTCTTAGTTCTCTCTTTAGGTGTTTCCTGGCTAATTTGTAACTCTCAAGCGCCCTACCTGAGCCTTCACATCTCCTCCTAACATAAGCCGCCACCTTCCACTTGACAAGAGATTCAACTTCTTTAGTAAACCAAGGCTCCCTTGCTTGATCACCTCCTCCCTGCCTGACTGGTACATACTTGTCAAGGATACGCTGTCGCTGTTCCTTGATTAAGCTCCATGTTTCAATTGTTCAACATTTTCTGTAAGGCTTTTTAATAACATCTATTGAAGGAAGAATTTGTTTGTACTCCAAATTTGTCATTAGTCAGTGAATTCATCACTGAATTAGCCCCAAAATTGATCATAACTAGGGGAGGAGGGGTCACGATTCCCATTTTTATGAAACCTCCTCTTGGTCAGTCATACCAAATATCATTTTTCTTTTCCTTTTTTTAGCACATAGCTATCACACATCAGTTATTTTCATAAACCAGATTAAAAATAACAGACCAATTCCCAGATTTTCTTGAGTGGAAGGGTTTTATCAAACAAAAAAAAATCAGTAACAAACATACACAAAATATAGATAAAGAGCCAAAAAGGAGGTAGGCAGAGAAGTATCTAATGCTGACAGGAAAGTCCAAGTATTTGGAGATTACTGTTTGAGAGTTGCAGGGGAGTGTAACCCTCAGCTGAAGTCCTAATTCCTTCAGTGGCAAAGCTTCCACATCCCCTTGATTTCTCAGTCACTGTGGTTTGCCCAAGTTCCTTTCTTTTTCACCCCAATGGCACTGATTTGCTCAGGTTGCATTTTCAAGAGGTAGAGAGGAGCTTTCTGTATCCATGCTATCTTCATTCCATGCTTTCTCTTCAACATTCTCCTCATCTCCGTCTTAAATGGAAGACCCCTTATTTTTAAAACTGCTCCCCACCCCCTTTCTAGTTCCTTCTATAAGGGGAAACACCATCTCAGCATCCATCTTATCAATCCCTTCAGGGTTTTATATGTTTCACCTATCATTCTTATAAACCACAATGAATACAGGCCAAACTGATCCTCAAAAGATAACCCAGGACTCAGTTGAGTGAACCTTCTCTGAACTGCTTCTAACGGTGCTATACTCATTCTCGAGTAACAAGACCAAAATTGTGCACAGTACACCAGATGTAGTTTTGCCAGTGCCCAACACAATTCCAGCAAGACATTCCCTGTTTTTTAATATTCTGTTGTTCTTGCAATAAATGGCAACATTTCATTTAGTTTCCTCGTTGTCTGCTTGACCTCCTACTAATATTTTGTGATTTCTGTTCCAGGATACCAAATCATTTTGTTCCATAGAGGTTTTCTTTCTTTTTCCATTTAAACAATAATGTACATTTCTATTCTCCCTGCCAAAGCTGAAGAGTTCACATTTCTTAAATTATACTCCATCTGTCAATTTTTTTTTTTTACACAGTCACTAAATCTATCCAAATTTCTTTGTAGATCTTTTTTGTTTTTGTATCTAACTTTGTACTATCAGCAAATTTACTAAGCATACATTTGGTCCCTCCGTCAGTCATTTCTAGAATAGATGGTTCCCCGGCACTGATTCTTTGGCAATCCACTGTTTACACTTGTCAACTCAAAAATGACTCCTGCCACCCAATCCTTCTGTCCTTGATTATATGTTACTCTCTACACCATGACCTCTTAAATTGCATAGCAATGTTTGATGTAGTGCCTTATCAAATGCCTTTTGGATTTACTAAGGACCCTTTTATAACCAACTTGGTAATAGATTCTAACTTTTGGCCTTTAACAGATGTTAAGCTAACTGTTTGCTGTCTGTCTTTTTTGTTTAATAGACTAGCTATATTTGCTATTTTTTAAATTGATGGGACCTTTTCAGATCACAGGAGTATGGAAAATTACAAACAGTGCAATGGCTATCTCTGCAATCACAATGTTGGAAGCCTGAAATGAAGTCCAACAGGTCCTGATAACTTTTCAGCCTTTAGTTCTATTCATTATTTCAGTACCCTTTCTCTGGTGATTAAACTTTTTAAAAAGTTGCTCCCTCACTTTTTTCTTCAATTTGATACTAATGAACTTCCTCAATTAACTATGGATGATGTAGCCTCCTCCTGGACAATTTATTTTTCTCATGTGATTGTTTCTTTGCTGATCATAATAAAATAACTCATTAAATGTTTGTCACTACATTTTCCATTGATCTTTCTGTTAGTCTATTTCCTCAGTTCACTTCAGCCAGGTTTTACCTAGTGCATTTTTAATTCCTTTTATTTCAGCTCAAAACATTGACCTTGCATAAAGTCTTCTCATCTTCATATTGAATGTTAAATTCAATCACGTTAGGATCATTGCTGTGTAGAGGTTCCATTAGTCTTGGGTAATTCATTAATCCTGCTCCTTTACACACTACTTGATCTAGGAAAAACCCATTCTCAATTTGTACTAGAATGTGCCACTTGAAGAATGTTTTGGGGATAATATCTATGAGCTCATAAGATGTTGGAGCAGAAGTAGATCATGCCATTGAACTTACTCTGGTATACAGTGAGATCATGGCTGATCTGAAAACCTTCAGATTTACTTTCCTGCCCCTTCCCTATAAATCCTGGATTCTATTCCTGAAATTTGGAGATCTCAACCTTGAATATACTTATCAATGCAGCCTCAATAATGCTCCTTGGTAAAGAATTCCATGGATTTACTACCCTCTGAGAGAATAATTTCCTCCTCATCTCTGTCTTAAATATGCGATCCCTTTTTCCCCAAGATTATGACTTTTGGTCCTAGACTCTCCTTCGGGGCAAACAACCTTTCTGCACCTACCCTGTCAAGTCCCTGAAGAATCTTGTACATTTCAGTAAGCTCACTCTCATTCTTCTAAATTCCAAGGAGTACAGATCCAACCTACTTAACCTTTTCTCATAAGACAGTTCCTTCATATCCAGTATCAGCCTTGTCAATCTTCTCTGACTTCCTCCAATGCTCGGATGTATTTCCTTAGATAAGCAGTCCAAAACTGTTGACAATATTCCAACTGAGTTCTGATTAGTGCTTTGTATAGTTTTAGCAAAATATCTCAACTTTACCCACTTTGAAATAAAGGTCAATATTCTATTTGCCTTCCCTATTATGTCTTGAACTTGAATGTTAGCTTTTTGTGATCCATACGCACAGACTCACAAATCCCTCTGTTCCATAGCCTTCTGCAGTCTTTCCCAATTTTAAATAATGTTCAGCCCCTCTTTGTCCTGCCAAAGTGCATAACTTCATATTTTCCTACCTTCAGGCAGCCTTTGCTAAACTGATTCATCCAATCAATACATAGATTTCAATCACTCATGATAATCACAGTTAAAAATCACACAACACCAGGTTATAGTCCAACAGGTTTAATTGGAAGCACTAGCTTTTGGAGCAACACTCCTTCATCAGGTGATAGTGGTGGGCTCGATCGTAACACAGAATTTATAGCAAAAATTTGCAGTGTGATGTAACTGAAATTATACATTGAAAAATTGATTGTCTGTTAAGCCTTTCATCTGTTAGAATACAGTGATAGTTTCACTTCTTTCATGTGTAAATCACAAAACCTTTTTTTTAAAAGTTGCATTCTCGGGTTAGCTGTTAACAATGGTGATAGCTAGGCAATATGTTGAAGGTGTTGGCCCCCCATGTTCTCTGTCTATGCCATGATGTTTAGATTGATTCTACTCTTAAAAAGTGAGATAAGAGTTTTACATAAATTCATGCAGTTTTTGAGCTCAGAGTTCTACATAATGCATGCAGTTTTTGAGCAAAGTACAATGTAACTCTGCAAATACAAATTCACCCCACAAATTGCAACATTTAAGACGTTTGGATGGGTATGTGAATAGGTTTAGAGGGATATCGGCCGGGTGCTGTCAGGTGGGACTAGATTGGATTCGGATATCTAGTTGGCATGGACAAGTTGGATTGAATGGTCTTTTTCCATGCTGTACATCCATATGACTCTTCTCTGGAATGCAGTCAGGAAGTAACTACTTTGCTATATATAAAAAAAGTAGTTTCTGATCTCCTGTAGCATTCATAGTATCTGATCCAGTTGAGTTTCTGATGGAACACATTGGTGACTTCTAGGATGCTGAAGGTGAGAATTCAGCCATGTTAATGGGAGGTGTTTAGACACTCTTGTTGGAATTTGTCATTTTTCTCGCACTTATGTGAGATTGAGGAATTTACTTGTAATTAACCATAATTGCTCTTGAACTGAATGGCTTGCTGGGTCACTTCAGAGAGTAGTTAAGAACCAACAACATTGATTTTACTCTGGAGTCATGTGTAAGCCTGAACATGTAAGGACAGTTGATTTCCTTTTCTTTAGGAACTGAGATGGGTTTTTACCACAATCGATGATAGTTTCATGGCCAGCATTACTAACTTTCCATCCCAGGTTTTATCAATTGGACTTCAATTCCACCAACCATTCCCAAAGCATTACCCTGGGCCTCTGAGCTACCATTCTCATCACATTAACACTATTGCTACCATCTTCCCTGATCATTGGTCTCGAGTGAACACAATCCTCTTTCTTTCTCCTAGGTGTGACTCCAACCAATAGAATATTTATACCTTATACACATTGATCTCAATCTCATGCAACGACAAATAGTTTTATGTTCTAATGTGGAGGGAGAAAGCACAATGCAAGTGTAGTAAAAAGCAATGTTCTAATAAAATGTCATTTGACTTGAAACATAAGCTGAATGAAAAAGGTGCCTGCCCATTATATTCTTTTTCTGGGTTGATGGGTGGATGGAGACATTCCTATCATTTCCAGAGGAAGACCCAAGCTGACAGTGCAGGTGGGGAAATCATCTTAGTTTTAATGATAAATGTCAGACTCTCCTTAACCTCACTTGCCCTACATTGCCCTCTATACTCTCTTATATTTCACATTATACCCATGTCCTCTCAATGCAGAACTCAGGAGCTATATCTTTGAAATGGAGATGATTTTAAAAAAAAGTCTCATGATCTATTTGAGCTCATCCTTAACCATAATTCATATTATGAAATATTCTCATTCAAAATCATAAATTTAAAAATAACCTGCTTTTCACCCTGTTTTAAAAATAAGCATCTATTACCCATAACCATGTCAAAGGCATCTAATCCTTTAATAACCTCTAAAAACACTGATCTCTGGCAATCAAAATGTAATCACAGCACCTTGCCAAATGTTTCCACATTTATTTGAAACTGTCAAGCTTTCATAATGAGCTAAACTGTAACAACGAAATCAGTGAGAGATGAACAATAACGTCTATTGAAAGAGGGTTAAAAGAGTAGCCTTTTTACTTATCACATCCTGTAAGTTAAAGCAATATGGGAACTGGTAAAAAAAATTTCTTTACATGAAAGTTGCTGAAATTTTTTTTTCCATTTTAGAAGGACTTGGATATTTATTACTTTAGGTGATTTATACTAGAAATCCAAACAACTCTTGTATTTCAAATGCATAAGAGCAGTTTTTCTAGGAGAAAACACTCTAATCCATCCCAACAGATACTAATGTGTATCACAATATTGATCAATGTAATGACAACCAACATTAATAGATAGAACCATATAATCAATCACTTTAGCAAACACGCATCTAACTTACAGAATAGTGTCAAATAATTGAAACTGAAAGGGCAAATGTGTTTGTTTTCTCTATTCCAAAGGTGTAAATGAAATAATTTAAAACTTTTCTTTGGCTCTCCACTTGAAGTCTCCAGTAGTTCACGCCTCTTCTGTGAGCCCCATCTACTTACTGAAGGGACCAAAATTACAATAAAATTGTAACGTGATGGAGCAAGCAAGGGCAGAAATGCTGTGAGCTGGATGAATGCCTGCATCCTTATTCCATCCTAGCAAAAATGGGATTGAGGCAAGAATCCTAGCATTGGGTCCAGGAATCATTTTGAATAGATTCTTGAATACTGCATTTTGCACCTTTTTTCATTCTTAAATGCACACAGTGGAGATGGAAGTAGCATCTGATTGAATAAGCAAATGTATTCATCTTTGGGTTGCAATATTATAATTTCAATAGTGTGCTCTTTTCAGCCACTGCAAAACTCTTTTAAATGTTTCACTCTTTCCAATAGTTGTACAACACACACAAAGCAATATGTAAAAGTACTCCTAATTCATTTCCTATTGTGTTGACAATCTTCAAGATCAAATTGTCCCTAATTTAGCTAGGATTTTTCTTCAATCTCTCTCAATGAGGCAGTAATGATAGATAAGAAAATGAGGCCTGCAGATGCTGGAGATCAGAGTCAAAAATTGTGGCGCTGGAAAAGCACAACTGGTCAGGCAGCATCTGAGGAGCAGGAGAGTCAGTGTTTCAGGCATAAACCCTTCAGGAATGTGGGGGTGGAGAAAAGTGGCTGTGACAGGGTGGAATGGATAGGTAAGAAGGAAGATAGACAGATGGGATAAAAGTTCAAGAGGGTGGTGCCGAGTTTGAAGTTTGGATCTGGAATGAGGTGGGGGGAGGGGAATGAGTAAACTGATGAAGTCAATGTTGATGCCGTGTGGTTGGAGGGTCCCAAGGTGGAGTAAGAGGAGGTGTTCTTAGTTGGGCAATGAAAAATTCTCATTACTTCAATTAAGAATTTATGACCGTAGAATTGTGGAACAATGTTCTGAAGTTAAAGCTGAGGCACATTATTCCAGTCTTCCCTTGCATAATATCTGATACATCCAGACGTTTCTGTAAAATGTGTTTGATGTAATGTGGCATAAAGAGCCTAAAGTGACCCATTTTCTAACCTTGGCACCCATTTCACCTTTAGCGTACCAAGGTAAGGAAATGCAGCAAAACTGTAGTAATTTTGCGACGATTTTTAATATGCTTTTATGTTTTAAAGATGACATTATTGAACTGAATAAAAGGGAAACCGACTCTACAACAAATACATCCATGATGACGAGAGAACTGCAGAAAAGGCAACAGAATTCTGGTTTTCGTAAGCTACGATATTATTTTGGAAGAGAAGTGCAGCAAAATGTACAAGGTGACCTCAACTTTGAGTATAACCACGCAATTAAATGACTATGTATGCTGACCACTGCAAGCCCAGTGAACAATATATTAAACCTTGCATTTTCGTTGTCAGATTTATTGCTAACCCATTGCGAGCAACTGATTTCTTCTGTAAGTTAGTGACCAATTTATTTTCAATAAAGCAGGAGAGAGGGATTATCCTTCTGCATTAGCTGAAACAATGTTGCAATACCGTTTATGAAGGACTTACTAATGATCTAACTTACACCCTACACGTTTATCCCCTATCATCCATTGATCGAAGTACAATGAATAAAGCGATCCTGAGAATAATTGAAAAGATAAGATAAAATTAGAGATCACTGCAGGTCAGGCAGCATCTATGGAGAGAAAGCAAGCTAACGTTTTGAGTCTCAATGACTCTTCTTCAGTCATCTAGACTTGAAACATTAGTTTGCTCTCCCTCTCCCTCTCCCTCTCCCTCTCCCTCTCCCTCTCCCTCTCCCTCTCCCTCTCCCTCTCCCTCTCCCTGGATGCTGCCTTACCCGCTGTGATCGCCAGCACTTTTTGTTTTCAGTACAAATTCCAGCATCTGGAGTAATTTGCTCCTGCGATAAAGTTGAACCTGTCTTATTTTTGCTTAAGTTCTCAACAATAAAAAAAAATATTCAACATGAATGCTCCAGCCTGTTTAGTAAATTAATGCAGAGATGAAATTCTGCATTTGATAGTACAGAGGTGTAATGCAAAGGTTGGAAATTTTAAAACAACATAGATTGAAAGGTAAAGCGTAAAACAAAAAAAAGTAAATAACTTTATTTTATAACAAAATTTCAAGCAAGACGTAAAAAAAAGAAAATTAAGGACAAGTTCAGGAGTAGAGATGCTCATCGTGATTATTTTTGAAAAGTACTTTTAATTTGACAGTCTGTTCCAAATAATTAAACATGAATATCATAAATGTTGTTAGCAATGAAAACCACTAATAGCTATGTTGTATTTGCTAAATGTTTGCATAGTATCAGAATGTATACAGGAGCCCAGGGATTGTCAAGAAACCAGGTGTGGTACAAGTAAGATGGGCATTCATGCTCATTCTGTAATATATGCTCCTGTCTAATATGGCTACAGATCGGGAACCTCTGCTTCATAAATGTGACCTTTTCAAACTCCGGTCACTGATTCACCACCAATTGGATTCCAGAATTTAATAAGATTGTCAACATGTCAAAGTACATTATTTAAATTAATTTGTTTGTATCAATTTCAATAGGATTCAATAGACTAAGGAGAAATATTTCTGAACTGCAAGGGTACAGCAGAGTTAATCGACGTTGGCTGACACAGGGTAAAAATATCACAGCAAGGTCAGGTGGAAGAAGACCTGTTGTCGCAACCAAAGGAGTGAGCCCTTTGAATCGCAAAGCCAGTTTTCACCTGGTAATGCAAACCAATCTGTTAAACTTCCCTAGTTTTACTTGATAATTTCGATGTATTTCAAATTATTTTCAAAACTAATGTCCTTTCTAGGATTCACAACAAACTGCACCCACTAAGAAAGGAGTTCAATGGATCATGCGGAGAAGAGCACAGCAGGCCCAGAAAAGATTCAGGCTAAGAAGACAGAGGCCTCAAATTCCAAAAAGAAGGTAATCAGCAAAACTGACTTAATTGATACATAATCTATATTGCTCCTTCCAATCTTTACACCAACCAAGCCAACAATGATCTCTCGCCACAAAATACCAACATCCAGTTTCTCCCACATATCACTACCAACCCTCATCCCATCTGTTGCTTTGATCCTCAGCTATGGCCTATAGCTATGATTTTCACATTTGAACATAGAATCTCTACAGAGTGGAAACAGGCCTTTAGGCCCAACAAGTCCACACTGACCCTCCGGAAAGTAATCCACCCAGACCCATTCCCTTACCCTTTTATCCTATATTTAACCCTGACTATTGCACCTAATCTACACATCCCTGAACACTATGGGTAATTTAACACTGACATCTTTGGATTGTGGGAGGAAACCAGAGCACCCAGAGGAAACCCACACAGACACGGAAAGAATGTGCAAACTCCATGCAGACGGTCACCCGAGGATGAATTTAAAAGGCAGTAGGTCCCAATCTAAGAACTTGATATATGGGAGTCGAGAGTGTGGTGCAGGCATGAAGGGCTTATGCCCGAAACACCGATTCTCCTGCACCTTTGATGCTGCCTGACTTGCTGTGCTTTTCCAGCACCTAATTTCTGGCCCTGATCTCCGGCATCTGCAGTCCTCACTTTCTGCTACTTGACATATGGGAGACTAAAGAAACGTAATGAGGTCCCATCTAAACCTCACTATAGCCTTGGTCCACACACAGACAAAAAAGCTGAATTCCAAAGGTGATGATGACTACCTTGAGAGCAAGGCAACATTTGACTTACTGTGATATGAAGGAGCCAAAGTAAAATTAAATTTCTTGGGAATTAGGCAAAAGCTCTCCACTGACTGAACTTACACCTGGCACAAAGGAGGATGGGTATGGTTTATTGAGGCTGATTATCGCAGCGCCTTGTCATTGCAGTAATTTGTCACAATAGTGTTTTTGGCATAACCAACTTCAGAATCGTAAATGTCACTGTTTGTTGATGAATAGACAGTGTTCAATTGCATTCACAACTCTTTAGGTTATGAGGTAATTGGTGACTGCATCCAGCAAGAACTGGATAAGTTTCAGGATTGAATAAATGACAAATAAAACTCGTACCATACAAATGCTAGTCTCCAGCAAAAGAGACTCTAGCCATCGCCCCATGACATTCAATGACAGTAATAATGTCAGCCTGGGAGCTACCATGAACCAAAAACTGAACTGGACCAACTATGACTACAAGAACAGGTCAGAGGGTAGGAGTTCTGTCACTGATATCATAGCTTCTGCCTTTCCAAAGCTTGATCGTAAGACACAAGTCAGGAGTGGAATGGAAGATCCTCTACTTTCCTGATGAATGCAACTCCAGTAACATTCAAGAATCTCAACCGCATCCAAGACAAAGCAGTCCACTTGATTGACACCCCATCTAACACTTTTAACGTTCACTCCTTCTGCTACTTCTGCAAAGTAGCACTCTGCAAGGTCTTGTCAATCATCTGATTTCTACCATCCAGAGGAAGAATTGGAGCAGGTGCACAGGAATTAGTTCCCTTGCAAGTCACACAGCAATCCTGAATTCACTGACTCAGTCAAAATCCTGGAACTTCCTTGCCACGTGTCACTGCAGTGGTTTAAGAAGATAACTCCCTATCATTGTTCAAGGCCAATTATGGACATTAAATATTAGCCTTGCCCCTAGTGCACAAACTGCATTAATAAATAGAACAAATTCAGCAATCCCTTTTGCGTCCCTGATATAGGACCTAATTATTCTTGAATTGATGTAGATGTTAAGAGGGCAGGACAATGGTTCCAATGTACAGGGAAGTGAGAGGAACAAAGAAAATAACTGTGGGTATGAAGAGCAATTGGCAATATTTTGAACACTGCCAGTTTTTTTAACAATGGAATGCTCTATACTCAGCCAGTGGTCTCTACTGTAACAAAGATTTCTACTCTAACAGAGGAGAAAGAGAGACACCTTTTCAATTAACATGGTGGCAAAGTGCATTAGTGAATGGGACAGGAATTCATCATGACCTTCTACATTGTTTTTGAAAGTTTGTCCTTGAGTACATGAGCACATAAACTGCAAGGATATTATATTTATTCACAAATATAAACAAATTATCCACAATATTCAATTAAACTCCGTTTCCCATAGATTCAATAATATGTTGTGCCTGCAAACATCATTTTTATGTTGCCAGACAACCTGAACTGATGAACCTTTCCCTTGTTGCTCCTCCAGGATCAATCTGCTCTTTCCACTAAGATCTGGTTAAGTCATCATCCGGACTTTACCTTAAACAACTAGATAATTATTGACAAGATAATTATTGTAATTTGATTTTTAAAATTTATCTCCACCCTCTCTCAATTGTTAGACTACTTGTCTGGTATTGCCAGCCACTGAGTCTATTGCTTTCTTTTTCAGCCCTTTGAGGCTAAACTGAATGTTTTATATCCTTGGTGTTGTATTTGACATCAAGTTGAGCTTCCAAGCATGCCATCATATGGAATACTTTATTCCAAGCATAAAACATCTCCCAACACCCCTCATGCCTCAGCTCATCTACTGCAAAAACTTGCATGCGTTCTTTTGTTAACTGTAGACTTGACTATTCCAATGTTCTTTGTGGCCAACCTCTTAAACTCCATTTTACATAAAGAAGAATTCATTCAACAATTTATTGAGCTTTGCCTAACTTGGATCAAGACCTGTTAGACCATGTGGCATAGAAACATAAATTAGGTCATTCAGCCCATCAAGTCTGCTCTGCAATTCAATCATGGCTGATAGGTTTTTCAGTCTCATTTTCCCACTTTCTTCCCATAACCTTTCATTCCCTTGGCAATCAAGAACTTATCTATTACCCTGATTTGTCTGGCATTTGATTAACTGAATTTCAGGTAATGCAAAAAAGATTGCAAGGTCCCGAGGCGTGGCTAACTATGTTATCCAGCCTTCGATTAACTGAACGAAATACTCCACACCCATGTCCTTCGGATAATCGAGGTCCTTCTGTATTCATTGACCTGACATGCACTGCCTACTGTGGCAATAAATTCCACAGATTCACTACTCTCTGGCTAAAGAAGGTTCTACTTATCTCCATTCTAAACAGTCTTCCCTTTACTCCAAGGCTGTGCCCACAAGTCCTGCTCTTTCCTGCCAATGAAAGCATCATCCCAATGTCCACTCTGTCCAGGCCGTTCAGCATTCTGAACGTTTCAATCCAATCCCCCATCATTCTTCTCAACTCTGTCGAGAATACTCCCAGAGTTCTCAAAAGTTCATCATATGCTAAGCTTTTCATTCCTGGGATCATTCTTGTGAACCTCCTCCAAACCAGCCCTTTTTAAGATGCTCCTTAATGTCTGCCAACTTACTGGTCAGAAAGTCCAATACTACTACATCTAGCTGCCTGCCACATTTTGTTTGGAAAACTCCAATGAAGCTTATTTTGATGTTTCACTATGTTAAAGATTCCTTTTATAATTTCAAGACTTTTTATTTAAATCTGATGCTATCCAGCTCTGGTGTGTAAATTAAGGGGGAAATTGGAACGATTGTAGCTAGTGGATTTATTTTTGCCTCCATATTCCCCTGTTTCAATTTCAGGGGTTATATTGATCCGGTGTCAGTTTTGAGGTGCACTATTAATGATGTAATTTTTGAAATGCTGTTTAGCACTTTTGTCTTTTAAAAATAGCCTGCAATTTTGATCTTTTGTCATTGTAGGAATATGTTCCAGAATAGAGGGCCAAGCCAGCAGAGGAAACAACAAACCCAGAAGCAACAAAGACAAGCTATAATCAAAATTAACAGAGGGGTATGTTTCACACTATGACATTTTTGAAGAAGAATTTGAAGGAATGCAATTGATTCCAAAGAACACCCTACTGCAAAGTAGAGATAACCTAAAAGGACAATAGACTACACCCCTTTATTATATTTCAGAATAGCTCTTTTATTTTGAATGCCATTTCCTAAAGCTGAGTAGCAGTATATTGATCAGCTCCACGTTCAGCCCACTGCTCGATTTCACGAAGTTTGTCAAAGTTAGGAAAGTGGAAAGCGCACACTGTATGCCATGTGGACTCTACAGGATAAATTCATTAATCCCTGGTTCCTCCATCACCAAGGCATTCTTCTAGGCCATGAGTTAGAAATTAAGAATTTCAATGCTGCAACTATAGGTCTTATTCCCTTCACCAGCACTTGCCACTTGGATTGTCAGACTGCTGAAATTACATTAACATTTTGAAGCAGCTGTTCTTCACACTTCCTTTGAGAATGCAACTAATGTAAACGAAAATCCCAAAGTCTTCTGAGGTGTAGGAACACAGGGACCTGGATGTGCCCAGATCATTGAAGGTGGCAGGACAGGAAGCAAGAACAGTGAATAAAGCATACAGTGTTCTCCGCTTTATTAATAGCATAGATTGAAAGAGCAGGGAGGTGGTGCTGAACCTCTACAAAACACTTGGTAGATCTCCACTTGAGAATTGTGTATAGGTGTGGCTGCCACACTATAGGAAAGATGTGAATACATTGGAGAGAGCGCAGAGTGATTTACGTGGATGGCTCCAGTAATAAGAAACTTCAAACAGATTAAAGGATTTGTGATTGTTCTCCTTGGAGAGAAGGGTGAGAGGACGTTTGATGTTTTCAAAATCATGAATGGGCTGGAAAGAATAGATAAAGAGAAACTGTTCCTGCCTGTAAAGCAACAATGAATGAGAGGGCAAGAGTGATGTGAGGGGGATAAAACTGTCTCCGTGAGTAGTTCGGGTATCGAATCCACTGACTGGAAACATGGTGGAGATGGAGTCCATTGAGACATTTGAGGGGCCATTAGATGATTATTTAAATAGAAACAGTGTGCAGAATTTCAGGGAAAAGGCAGGTGATTGGCATTAAGCTGAAATGCTCAGAAACCCAGTGCAGACACAGTGGGCTGAATGGCCTCCTTCTGCAATGTATCATTGTAATAACTCTGAATCTAAGTGGCCAGTGGCAGAGCTTTCTCAGCAATTGTCCATACCCACAGTGAAAGACAGCTACAGCTTTAAGGTACTGTCCTTACAGATATCAGGCAAGTGGGCTACAGGGGACAAAAACATTCCACTACAATTTAGCAGATTAAGCTGAGCTAGTGAATGGATAATTGAACCATTGGCTAGTTGAAGCTGGGGGTTGATGGGTGCAGTGGGAGGAGGAGAATTGCAATTGTGAAAGGATCCCACAAGAGTAATTTCAGTCAAGTCTTCATCAGATATCTTTGCCTCCATTTATTGTCAAAATGCTCAGCACATGTTCTGGTCAGTTCCCATCTAAAGTGGCAGTCATGGCCCAACAACACCGCGCTGAATTTTAAATTAAGGATATTGTCTGAATCAGTGCGGATCTGTTGGGTTTCTTGTTTTAAAATGTAACTAGCTGGATTTCTGTGGTTAGCAGGGCAGTATGGTTACTGGCTGGACTGCTCCATTAATGCTTAGAGAAATAAACTAAAATTGATCACCAAGTATGGTCCTTTGTGTGATAATACTAGATGACTTTTGACCATGGAATAAGTGGAAATAACGAAAACAAAGCAGATCTTATTTTGTTGCTAATGCAACATCTAGTTGTAATGAAAATTACAGCCAAATGTGGAAGATTTAAAATGTGGGTGAAACTTGGATCATTTAAATTTGCTGTAAGGTCACCCCTCAATCTCCTATGCTTCATGGAAAGAAGTCCCAGGCTATCCAACCTCTCTTTCTAACCATTAGGTTATTGGCCACTGTAAACAGTTTCTTTTTGTTTCTCTCTCTTTGTTTCATGTACTGTGCTCACTATCTGTAGGTTGATAATTTAGACTCCTGCCATGGTATAACCACTGGCCATATGAGAGAGAATGGATCCAAGAACTACCTCAGTTGGGACAAGAATAGAATCCACACCATTGACATTATACTCCAACAAACTCTAAACATTTGAGCTCACCAACCAAACCTTCCTCTCCTTATTTAGTCCATCATAACCTTACATGATTTTAACACCACCATCAAATCTCATCATTGTTTTTTTTTGCACCAAGAGGAACAACTAGTCTAACCATAGAAATTTAATCCTTCAGCCTGAACCATTCTGGTAAAATCTATTCTGAACCCTCCTCTCCATACCTCTCAATTCCTTCCTAAAGTGTAATGCGCAGAATTAGACACACCAATTCGGATCCAATTAGTGCTTTGTGTAGATTAAGCCAAATTACCTGATTTGTGTTTCCAATGCCTCTATTTATAATGTCCGGGATACCATAAGCTTTAATAATTTGGTTTGTTAATCTGTCTTGCCACTTTCAAAAATATATGCAGAAGCATCCTCAGGACCCTCTTCATATGCCTCCTTTTAAATTTTACCATTTAACATCTATTGTCTCTCCTCATTCTTACTACCAAAGTGTATCCTTTCCTATAGTTCTGTGTGTTTTCCACTTCAAGAAATTCTGTCTCACTTTCAAATGTCGTCATTGAATTTGCTTCCACCATCTGTTCAGACAGATCCCAGATTATAAAAATTCATTGTATAAACACATTTCTTCATGTAGGCCCTCATTCTTCAGCCATATACCCTGTATCTCTGTGCTTTAAATTCTGATACTTCTGCCACTGGCAACAGTTTCTCGTTATTTACTTTGCCAAAACCGATCAAGATTTTGAAGACCTCCAAAGAAAGCTCTTCTTAATCCTTTCTGCTGTATGGAAAACAATTTCATCTACTCCAGCCTTTTCATGTAACTACAACCCCTTATTTCTATTTATGCACTTTATCCAAGGCCTCAACAACTTTCCTAGTGTGATGTCCAGAATTGAGTGTAATACTCCAACTTAAATGTTTATAATGAGATTATAATTGTTTACTGTATTGAAGCAATAAGTATTTAATAGTTTTAGAAATATTACTTAGATCATCTCAGACAATTTATCATAGGAAAATTATCTTAATGGAAATATATCTTGGATTGTTTCTGTGTAGTGACAGCAATAACCTTTGTAGAATTCAAAGTGAATAGGATGGCCTGAGTTAAGGAGTTTAATTCATTTTGTTTATTTATTTGTTTCATTTTTAGTTCCCACCACTGGGTGTAGGAGATGGGCAGAAGAAACAAAGAACTAGAATGTAAGTAATTGCCTACTAGAAACATGTTGCACTTAAAGTTCCAGGGTCTATGCATAGATTCAATTCCTGCGCCGGCAGTAGTCACCATGAACGATTGTCCTTCTTAGTCTCTCCCCTCACTAGGGACTTAGTGATCCTCAGGTTAAACCAGCACCAGTCATCTCTCTAAATTGGAGAGGGTTAGCTCAGTTGGTTGGATGGCTGATTTGCAAAGCGGATGGAAGCCAACAGTATGGTTTCAGTTCCTGCACAGGCTGAGGTTACCATGAAGGATTATGATTCTCAACCTCTCCGCTCACCTAAGGCATGGTGGCCCGCCGATTCGGCCACCACCAGTCTCCCTTTAATGTGGGAGCAACCCTGTGGTAACCTTTTGTGTATTTGCAAAGCTGATCCTAGCATGTATTTGTGGACAGCAATTAAATTTAGAATGGCATCAAGTCATCACTACACTTTCAGTTAATAACTATGACGCTTCCAATCTCATCCCATCTTCCCCATGATGGTATTGGCAGATCCTCCCATCCCCAAGGTTCTGAATACTCCCTATCTCAGGCCTCTGCCCCCCACTGAAGACTGTGACTCCCACCTGACCTCCCCCATTTCTTCCCCAACTGGCCTATGATCTGCTTCTGATTCCCAGATCCATGGGCATAATGGCCTCCTCCCCAGGCCTCTGAATCCTTGTCCCTCAAGCTTCTAACCCTACCCCTCCCCAGGCATGGGTTCCTTGGTTCTGCAGTCTCCTGGGGACTGCTATCTGACAAACTGAAAGCTAGGCATCTTAACCAGACTGACTGACTTCCAGGTAGTAAATCCATTGACATCTCACATATACTATGGAATTAAAATTTCACAATTTTTGGGGAGGAGGGGGGCACGGGGGTGGTGGCATCTTTGGCTTCTAGGGCATCATAAGTGGTCATATAGTGGTTGAAACTCTTTGCTGGAAGCAATGGAGCCAAAAGAAGATTATCAATTGTATAATAGTGCGAATCTTTTTATCCTGTGCATAACCAGGTGCAATTAAACTTGAACTTCAATTGTGTATATTGTAAAAAATATATACACAGGATCTATTTCAAACATGCAATGTTGTTGGGAGGTTGGTCAAGCTTTACTATGAGAGTTTGGAATGTTGACTAAATATTTTAACACACTGCTGTTTATGTGCCAAACCAAAATATATTTCTTTTTATAACTGTTTCCTCAAAATATGAATGCTATTACTTGTCTTGGATAGCTATCTGTAACGTTCAGTCAGCGGACTGCAGTCAACCAATCCTGGAAACAGCCTCAGTGCAACACTGTGCATACAGACACTTTTACAGCATCGCGAGTCCTGTTCCATTCACTCTTTTTTTTCATACATTTAACAAGTTTGGTGTGAGGGCAATGACATTCACCTGGCTTTTAAAGCATATATTCCCTTAGAAAAAATAATGTAACAGCAGGTTTCCATTGCAGAATAGTAAGAATCTGAGCCAAGTCTTGTGCCAGCACTTTGTGCAAAATTAATAAAGTGTCAGTCACCTTCCGAGAGTGCAATTGAATGTACGTTGGAAACTTGACACTATTTTCATAAGCGGGTTTGCCTACAATCCCTTGGAATCTTCAACGTTGACTTTTCTAAGGTTGCAAAACAAAACATTAACCGTTTTTTAAAAAGCAATGCAGTCAAATTGCCCCCATTGCCTGACTTTCCCTGAAAAGGATTTACCTGCTTGCCAGACAGTCATTTGTGACTGCACAGCCTGATCTACCAGTCATAGTCTCCTGCTCCCGGAAGCTGTTGGCATCTTGACTTGCTGACAAGCTCAGATGAGGGTGAAATTTCAGTGGTGATGCTCTTGATTGGACAATTAATCTCACTGGATAGCACTCAAACATTATTGGTGCTTGATCTGGCAAACAGTTATGCTGGTTGGTCAAGGTCAGTCCTTGAGTTGTGTGTCCCAACGCTTGGTGCACAGTGCACCAAATCCCATCCTGTGGCTTTGCTGGTGTGCATTATCCAAAATTGAATCCAGTACTTCAGATGGGGTCTGATTTAAGCTTCCATACAACTGTATTTAACATTTCTTGAGGGATATGGCTAACATTCCATTAGGCTGATGGAGTTTTTGATTTTACATCTCGCATGTGTGTGTGTGAGAGAGAGAGAACAAGAACGAGAACGAGAGAACATTGAATGCTGCCACACTGAAATATCAGCCTGGATGATAGCCTCAAGTTTGTGAATCGGCACTTGAATTGACAACTTTCTGATGCAGATGCAAGAAAACTATTGTTGAACCAAAGCTCTCAGCATGCATTGAGTTATCCTATGGAAAATGGGATTATTTGGCAAGGGTGTTTGTAAAGTAAGATGGTTCCAAGATGCTGGAAAATTCTTTCAGTAGCATCAGTTAAGCAAATCATGTGCTTTGTGCAAATCTAAGTTGTATGAAAATATCATTATTACATTGCTTTATTGATTTAAAATGTACTTTTATGTAGTGTTCGACTGGGCTGATTTCAGATTGATTACTGCATACCTTACTTTGATTTCTAGGTGGCGACAGCAATCCAGTTCCAACTCCATCTTAACAGTATCTGTACCCAACCAGCAAGCGGTGTAAGTCAACATGACCAAAGATCCTTCTTTTAGGAAAACACTTAAACCTAAAAGTATTCTTAATGCTGACATATATATTTCCAATGTTCGTGTTAAATTGTAGCATATGTTGTGTATCTCAATGGGGTATTATCAGGAAAGTGTCACCGAGAACATATTACAGAATGTACGTGTGGCAGGAGGACTTGGGGAACGTGTAAATACAACTTGATGTATATATTTGGATCTCCAATAGCTTTATGCCATCCTGCAGAAAAGACCAAGCAGACATTCACAGTACAGCAGCAAAACACGATGGATGCTGTCAATCTGAAACAAAAACAGAGTGCAGGAGTTACTTAGCAAGTCCTGCAGCATTTATAGTGAGAAAAGAACAGTTAATGAATGAAGTGAATGACACTTCATCAACATTTGTTAGAGCACTAATGAAGGGTCATTGAACCGGAAACCTACTTCTGTTTCCCTTTCCAAAGGTACTATCTGAGCAGTTGAATATTTCTAGCATTTGTTGTTTCAATTTCACAATGAAGTTTTCTGCATATGATACATTTTTGTTATCATGAGCGTTTTGATGACTTCCTTTTTATATTCCAACATCTGCTGTGGGTTACGATCTCCTTTTTTAGTCAGTTCTTCCCATCAAACACAGCTGCATGCAAATTTACATCTGACGATAGCAAGGCGTGCACCTGTACTGCTTACAACCGAGCGTATCGCTACAAGTACATTCCTGGTGGTAGCCAAATCCTTGGGGGTCAAAGCTACTCTGTTCAGTGTCAGCCAGGAGCTCTGAGCATTGAACGTTGACTCAGCTCTGTACCCTTACAACACCCATTATTGCTTTCCAGGTTGAAATTGATCTTGTATTCGATATGGTTTCTAGATGGTTCAGTACTTCTTTAGAATACCTAGAATTTGTGAAGAATACTAAACATTTTGTCATTAATGATTAGCATCAGAAAATACCTGTTAAAATTATTGAATTATTGTGAAGGCCAACAGGTAAAAGATAAGGTAAAGTTGCCTTAGTCTTACTAAGCCATAAGGCTCTCACTGTCATTAGAGAGAGACGACTCCTGGTACCTGAGGGTCACCATGCCACAAGTAAGGGGAGAAGTTGAGAAGGAGAGTCTATCATGGTAACCTCAGCTGGTGCAGAAATTGAACTCCTACTGTTAGTATCACCCTGCATTACAAACCAGTCATCTAGCCAACTGAGCTACCCGACAAAAGACCTGTTCACCCATTTCTATTATATTCATTTTCCTGCATTAATTTCTGGTCCAGCATCACCTCCATTCTGAAGTTCTCATCATCGTTTTCAAAAAAGACTCCCTTTAATCAGTCCCTCTGCATCTCTGTAGCCATCCCAACCCTATAAATCAGAAGAGATTTCTACACTTCAAATTCTAGTCTCTTGTGCATCCCTGATTACAATCCACCATTCATTACACCATAGATAGCTTTAGTATCCAAAGCTGTTAAATCTGGAATTACTCTGTAAATTCCCCAGCCATACACGCTGTATTTCCTTCATTAAGGTGCTCTTAAAGTCTGCCTCCTTGTACACGCGGTTGGTCAGGCACTCCAATATTTCTTCACATCGCCCCCTGCCACATTTTTGTTTTGTAACATTCCAGTGAAGCATCTTTCACTATGTCAAAGACCTCTTTAATTGCAACTCTTTATTTTAATCTGGTGTTCGGGGGGTGACATGCAAATAAGTGAGGAAAGAGGTGAGATTGGGAATGAGAATCATTGTCCTAGGTTATGAATGCGGCTAGCGTACTTTTTTGACCTCCTTATTCCTCCATTTCAATTTCAAATTGCAGAATGGGATATTACAATGTTAACACTCAGGAATTATATCAAAACCAAGACAATTGCTGTAAAGCAAAACTGTCAGATTGAGAAGCTGAATCAACGTTCAAATGTCCATAATCCATTTCCTCACTACAATCTTCCTTATTGATTCCAATACATTTTGGTACTGTACCTGATAGCTGGTCTTTTTATCTGTGTTTATACTTGTTTACTCTCCATGCGCTTGTGGCAATTGGAGAAGGACAATAAGTTTTGCTGTGCCAGCATTGTCAGTGGCCAAGTATAAGCAGTTTGTTTTACTGTTGTGGTTCTGTTCGCCGAGCTGGAAATTTTTGTTGAAATCGTTTCGTCCCCTGTCTTTGGGTTGCGGCATGTCCTCGTTCCGTTGTCTTTCTTTTAGGCATCTGTTGATGAAATTGCGGGGGTATCCGTTTTTGGTGCATACCTTGCAAAGGTGTTCCTCTTCCTCTTTTTGCAGTTCTGGTGTGCTGCAGTGTGTTGTGGCCCTTTTGAATAGTGTCTTGATGCAACTTCATTTGTGTGTGTTGGGGTGGTTGCTTTCATAGTTCAGGACTTGGTCTGTGTGTGTGGCTTTCCTGTATACCTTTGTGGTGAATTCTCCATTCGGTGATGGTACAGAGAACACCAAGTCCTAAACTATGAAAGCAACCACCCCAACACACAAAGAGAAAGACAACGGAACGAGGACATGCCGCAACCCAAAGGACTAGCCACACTACCATACATCAGGAGCATTTCTGAACTGACAGCCAGACTACTGCGACCACTGAGTCCAGAGATCGGTGAGCCCATGGGTGTTCCGTTGATTTGTTCGTATATCTGGTTGTTGAATGTGAAGTGTGTTGTGAGGCACAAGTCCAGTAGTTTAAGTATGCAGTCTTTGTTGATAGGTTCAACGTCCTGTTGTCTGTTCTGTATGTCCAGCAGGTTGGCTATTGAAGCGCTTCACAGGAGGCTCCCAAGCACTGAGGATGTCACCTAGACAGGGGACGAAACGTTTGCAACAAAAATTTCCAGCTCGGCGAACAGAACCACAACAACGAGCACCTGAACTTTGAGTTTGTTTTACAGATATGAATGTATAAACCTGTGTCTGTTAGAAAAGCAAGTCTCCACCAATGTATCTTTAATCATATCTGTTGCACTCAACATGCAAAAATTGTGTGCTGCTTCAGTAATATTTGCTCATCTTTCGTTACCAAAGTAATAGTTAAAAATACTAAACTTTTCAGAATTGTTGCAAAGCAAGACAAATAATGACAATTTGATGTCTGATGACAGCATTTCTAAATTATTTAGATTATAATGTCATAATTTTATCATTTTAAGAAATGAATTTCTCTGTACAATTGTCTGAAACAATGCAGAGATTTAATTAAAAGTACATGTTACATTCACAGTCAGAAACGAAGAATCCAACACCCAACTTTGAATGGAAGAAGAAGGATGACAACAAAAGTAGTGAGGAATCAACCAAAAGGAGTTTATCTTGGGTTCAACTTTAAGAGTATAGCCAACCAGGTACTCCATTGTAAATGAATCCTTTTTTTTGAACATCATTCATGGGATGTAAGCATTGCTGACAAAGCCAGCAATTATTGCCCATTCTTATTTTCCCTTAAGGTGAAGATAAACCACCTTTTTCAATCACTGCAGTAGTGAAGGTCAACATACAGTGTTGTTAGGAAGGGAATTTTAGGATTTTGATGTATTGACAACGAAGGAACACCAATACTGCTCCAACTCAGGTTTTCTGGTGACTTAGTGGATAACTAGCAGGTGGTGAGGTTTCCATGTGTCTGAAAGGTATTGTTGAGGGAGCTTTGGAAAATTACTGTAATTTATTCTGTAGATGTTCCAGCTTATGGCAGCAACTGTGTCAGCAATGGAGAGACTGAATGATTCTGTTGGTAACTGGCATGCTGATCATGTTGACTGCTTTTCCTGGATGGTGTTAAGCTTCTTGAATGTTATTGGAGCTGTGATACTTATATCATTTGTTCAGTTAAGGTTCTGGTCAGTTGTAACATTTAGGATGTTGATAATGATGGTAGGGGATTCATGGTGGTAATACCATTAATTGTTGGGGAGATGGTTAGATTGTTGGAGGTAGTCATTACCTGGCACTTTACATAAATGTTACTTACCCAACCTGACAGGTCCTCCAGTATTTAATCGGTATGGTCAGTAGTGGTACCATTCTTGGTGATGAACATTGAAAATTTCCACTAAAGAACAAACTCTGTGCCCTTAGAATCTATTCTTCTTCCAAGTGATGTTTAGTATGAAAGAATGCTGCTTTATCTGCTATGGTTTAGCAGAAGGTTTCATTGCTCACTTTTGGCCTGATACCATGAGATTTTAGAGGGTCATTTTGAGGACAAAAGGAGAATTCTTTCTTTTTTTCCTGTCTGTAAATCATTCTACCAGTCCCTCTGGTCTGTTCTGTCAATAGGAAAAGCCAGGGATAGTAATTGAAGAATCTGGTGTGTTGGCTATAAGGTATCTATGGTGTGGAGATGCCAGTGTTAGACAAAGTCAGAAATCACACAATACCAGGTTATAGTCCAACAGGTTTATTTGAAAACACAAGCTTTCGGAGCGCTGCTGCACCCGACAAAGGGGCTGCGCTCTGAAAGCTTACGTGATTTCAATTAAACCTGTTGGACTATAACCTGGTGTCTTGTGACATCTGTCTATAAGGTATGATTTGGAGAGTAGAGCTATGTCAGGTTGTTGTTTGACTTGGTTGAGGGGGAAGCTAGTTGGGTATGCCTTTGTTTGTTACAATGCCTGGGTAGATGTTAGTTGGTTCTGTGTAACTTTAACCCCATTCAACTTTTCCTGAGTGCCGTTTGATATACCTGAGTGCCGTTCTGCGCTATATCAGAGAGCAGTTAAGAGACAACAACATGGCCTGGGATCATATTGGAAGACTTTCTTTCTTTCTGTCCAAAAGATTCTGCCCAGATATGAAACAGCTAGGATTCTGTTACACTAAATTGGGTACACCTTGATTAAGTTTACTAAACAATTATACATACTTACACTAATACTGGTTGCTGAAGTAGGGCTAGCTCGAGTCTGTCTCAGGTGGTTATACTCTTCAAATGTGTCTTTTGAGCAGCTGACCAAACTACTCTACCCACTTCAGCAACAGGTTATGTTTCTTGAGGCCTTTCTTGCAATGGCCATGTGCCACGTAAGGTAATGCCCATTTGGCCCATGTAATTGGTTTTAAGTTACATCACTGTGCTGTCTGAATTTCTTGCAACGCTCTCTGGAAGTAATCTCTCTGACCCCATTCCAACACAACGTTTGGAAACCAATAGCAATTGACAGGGTGTTGAGATACTTCAGAAAATCTCCGGTACTGGAGCAGAGAAGACATTTTAATGGTTTTAATGATGAGGCCCCTTTTTCTCCACTCCAACACAGCTTAAAATCCATGTGCAGATGTCAGCAATTCTGACTTGAACCAAACTTCCCATCCTGCTTCACACTTTCATTTCCAAAATGCAATTCATCAGGAGACATGATGTCGTGAAAATGTTACTGGATCAGTAATGTAGATCTCCAGGCTAATATTCTGGGGTCATAGGTTTGAATCCCACCATGGCAGATGGTGAAATTTTAAAGGATTAGAGGATTACAGGCTTACTGGAAAGGAGCTCTGAAATGGAATGAGGAGAGCCAGGAGGGGGCACGAGAAAGGCTTGGCAGGAAGGATTAGGGAGAACCCAAACATGAGGATTAACAGAATGATCAGAGAGAAGGTAGGGCCGGTCAGGGATAGTGTAGGGAACTTGTGCGTGGAGTCTGAGCAGATAGGGGAAGCCCTAAATGAGTTTTCTGCTTCAGTTTTCACTAAGGAAAGGAAGCTTGTTGTGAATGAGAACTTTGAGGAGCTGGGAAACAGGCTTGAACAGATCAAGATTGATGAGGTTGATGTGCTGGAAATTTTGACAAACATTAAAATTGATGTCCCCATGGCCAGACCAGATTTATCATAGGTTGCTCCAGGAAGTGAGAAAGGGGGTTGCTAAACCACTGGTGAAAATCTTTGCTTCCTCACTCTCCATGGGAATCATACTGGAGGATTAGAGGGAGGCAAATGTTGTCCCTCTTTTCAAGAAGGGAAATAGGGAAACCCCTGGCAATGACAGACCAGTCAGTATTACGTCTGTGGTCAGCAAGGTTTTGGAAAAAATTCTGATGGATAGGATTTATGACTATTTGGAAAAGCATAACGTGATTAAAGGCAGTCAGCACAGCTTTGTGAGGGGGCAGGTCATGCCTCACACATCTTATTGAGTTCTTTGAGGAGGTGTGATGAGACAGGTTAAGCAATGGATGTGGCGTATATGGACTTCAGCAAGGCACGATAAGGTTCCCCATGGCAGGCTCATTCATAAAGTCAGGAAGTATGGGATTTAGGGAAATTTGGCTATTTGAATTTAGATTTGGTTGGTTGACAGAAGGCAGAGAGTGATTGTACATGTAAAGTATTCTGCCTGAAGGTCAGTGGTCAGTGGTGAGTGGTGTCCTGTCAGGCTCTGCTCTTGGGCCTCTGCTCTTTGTAGGTTTTATAAATGACTTGAATGAGGAGGTTGAGGGGTGGGTTAGTAAATTTGCAGATGACACAAAGGTTTGAGATGCCGTTGATTAGTATCGAGGGCTATTGCAGGCTGCAGCGCGACATAGACAGGATGCAGAGCTGTTGTGAGAAATGGCAGATGGAGTTCAACCTGGATAAATGCGAAGTGATGCATTTTGGAAGGTTGAAGACAGGATTCTCGGCAGTGCGGAGGAACAAAGGGATCTGGGTGTGCAAGTACATCCCTCAAAGTTGCCACCCAGGTGGGTAGGGTTGTTGAGAAAGCATGTGGTGTTTTGGCTTTCATTAACAGGGGGATCGAGTTTAAGAGCTGCGAGGTTTTGCTGCAGCTCTGCAAGACCTGGTGAGACCACACTTGAAATATTCTGTTCAGTTCTGGTTGCCCTAATGTTTTGGCTTTCATTAACAGGGGGATCGAGTTTAAGAGCTGCGAGGTTTTGCTGCAGCTCTGCAAGACCCTGGTGAGACCACACTTGAAATATTCTGTTCAGTTCTGGTTGCCCTAATATAGGAAAGATAGAGGCTTTGGAGAGGGTACAAAGAAGGCTTACCAGGATACTGCCTGGACTGGAGGGCTTGTCTTGTAAAGAAAGGTTGTCTAAGCTTGGACTTTTCTGTCTGGAGAGAAGGAGTAAGATAGGTGACCTGATCGAGGTATACAGGGTAATGAGAAGCATGGATAGAGTTAATAGCCAGAGACTTTTCCCCAGGGCAGAAATGACTGGCATGAGGGGTCATAGTTTTAAGATATTAGGAGGAAGGTATAGAGGAGACATCAGAGGTAGGTTCTTTACACAGAGTTGTGAATGCATGGAATGCATTGTCAGTGGTGGTGATGGAAGCAGAATCATTAGGGACATTTAAGCAACTGCTGCACATGCATGTGGACAGCAGTGAATTGAGAGGCTTGTAGGTTGTTATTTTATTTTAGATTAGGAATAATCCTTAGCACAACAGCGTGGGCCAAAGGGCCTGTTCTGTGCTGCACTTTTCTATGTTCTATGTTCTAATGAGATCCTGTGGGCCATCAGCAGCAGAATTGTCCATCCACCCCAAGCACTGTAGCAGTTTGAGAAGGCAGGTCATCGTCGTCGTCGTCGTCACCACCACCATCGCACTTATGGATAGCCAATGCCAATAAGTACTGCCTGGTCAGCAAGGCCCACATCCTCAGGGTAAAAATTTCTCCTTTGTACCATGCTATCACCATGAGAGAAACTCAGCACACAGGAGCCTGTCACAACCAGTTTGCATACAGTAATATGAGTGGAAAGGGCAATTTTAATGATTCAAAAGAATTAATAAATGAGTAAATAATGCATTGGCTTAATATCTATCCATTTAAGTGCATATTTTTTATTTCTTAGAACATTACTACACTCCATTAGCTTTTTTGCTCTGTTTTTAGCCCAGTGTTTCAGTTTTCTATGCCCATAGTGGTAACATGACTTATACAATAGATATATGATCAACTGTATAACAATTGGGGTGGCACAGTGGCTCAGTGGTTAGCACTGCAGCCTCACAGCGCCAGGGACCCGGGTTTGATTCCAGCCTCGGGCGACTGCCTATGTGGAGTTTGCACATTCTCCCTGAGTCTGTGTGGGTTTTCTCCGGGTGCTCTGGTTTCCTCCCACAGTCCAAGGATGTGCAGGTCAGATGGATTGGCCATGCTGCGTTGCTCATGGTGTTGGGTGCATTGGTCAGAGGGGAATGAGTCTGGATGGGTTACTCTTTGGAGGGCTGGTGTGGACTTGTTGGGCCAAAGGGCCTGTTTCCACACTGTAGGGAATCTAATCTAATCTAACTGATTCATGAGAATGTCTCTAAGTAAAGGAGGACTTTGATATTACTTCTCCAGTCTCATAACATGTCCTATCAAGGTCTTTGTTTAATGATCTGGATTTCCTGTAGGATTCCATCATTTAGCTACTCCACCTGACAATACACTTTCAAGGATTAATCAATCTGTTCCCACAGCTGAATGAGATGTACTGGTCGTAACATAACCAAATCTTTCTTTATATTCCAGCAAGTCTGTCTTATTCATGCCCTGGGGCTTTATTTCAGAGTTGGTGGGACTGGAAATGTTTACCAGTTCTGTTTCTCCAGTGCACGCTAGTTTCTCAGGAGTAAAGCAAAAAGTGGGAGAGGTTATTAGGCAAATGAAATTTGTCCCATACTTACAGTCATTGAGATGTACAGCACGGAAACAAACCCTTCAGTCCAACCTGTCCATGCCGACCAGATGTCCCAACCCAATCTAGTCCCACCTGCCAGCACCTGGCTCATATCTCTCCAAACCCTTCCTATTCATACACCCATCCAACTGCCTTTAAAATGTTGCAATTGTACCAGCCTCCACCACTTCCTCTGGCGGTTCATTCCATACATGTACCACCCTCTGCGTGAAATAGTTGCCCCTTAGGTCTCTTTTATATCTTCCCCTCTCACCCTAAACCTATGCCCTCTAGTTCTGGACTCCCCGACCCCAGGGAAAAGACTTTTTGCCTATTTACCTGATCCATGCCCCTCATAATTTTGTAAATCTCTATAAGGTCACCCCTCAGCCTCCGACGCTCCAGGGAAAACAGTCCCAGCCTGTTCAGCTTCTCCCTTAGCTCAAATTCTCCAACCCTGGCAACATCCTTGTAAATCTTTTCTGAGCCCTTTCAAGTTTCACAACATCTTTCCGATAGGAAGGAGACCAGTTTCTTGCTTGTAGTAGTACAATACTCTCCTTCCTCTATGAAAACTGCCTGACAAGTACGTAGATTGCCTTCACAATCTCCATTTAAGTCTCCATGTTAAACAACAAGTTAACTGATGTCTCTCCATTCTGTCAGGATAAACCACCCCTTTGAGGATTGCAACCATGTAGATGGATTCCCATTACATGATCATGCAATTTCACTTCATACTGTAGGATACCATGATATTGCACATAGTGTTTCTTCCAAAACTTCAGTATTTTCAACCCTGTATATTGGAGGTAATGTCATCCCATGTGGTATCACTTGAAAACAAAGCACCAGTTTAAAATTTTGCCTTTCACAATCTATCTATACAGGATGTATCTATACCAAACCCCTGAGCTAAAACACAGACTAAATACAAAACCATCACTACTATGTTTCCAAGTGGTCATTAGGAACCCACAAAGGCTTCAAAAATTCATCTCATATTTCCAAAGGCTTGATCTATTACCCAGGGGTCATGCATTCTACATGCATCATTCAAGGCAGCCTCATTCAAGGCATTTGTATCCTCTCACTGGATTTACGGATACCCCTGGCATGATTTTCCAATTAATCCCTCTTCAGGTGGACTGTCATTGTTTGGTTCTCTATTAGCTTGAAATACTTCCTGATATTTTCTCCTGTCAAAAAAATCTTCCATTTCCCCTCAGGGGAATCTTAATGCATCTGATCCTGCAGAGAAGCAAAATCCAAATTGGTCACCCCTGCAGTACTTGTATGAAATACTATGGCTGTACCATTGATTAAATCTCTTTCCTCCCTTGGTTTAATTCCATCCTCTGAAGAAAGCTAGAACTGCTTTGAATCCACCAGCCCAATTCCAGGCCAAGGGCTTACTCAAGCACTTGCCCCATGGGAATAGCTCAAACCTTTTATGTCATGGCCATTCCCATTGTCGTTGTTTTGACTCCTTCATATCCTCCCTTTCTTATTTCATCATTCACCTCTTCTGTTGTGGTCTGGCTAAATTTGTGCTTGTTCCCATCATCATCCTCCCCCTCCTATTGTGGAATGTGTCATGTTTTCTCACAATCTGATACATAATCCCACATTTTTGGCATGATGTGATACACAATGGTTTCTTGTGGGTAAGTAACTTGTTTTGGAACATTAAGTCTGGTGGTCTTGGAACTACCATACACTTTTGGCCAATTCAGTTGCATAAACCATGGGGCTAGCTTTGTCCATGATGCTGTAGGCTCCAAATGTACCAACTGTTGCACAGGTTTTCACCATCACCTGGTCACATGCTCCATTCCGATTATAATTGTTTCTTTGGGACTTTCCAATACTGTTGGCCATTTGCAGATGCAGCTATCTTAGAAAGATTTTATGGAAGTTTTCTCTCAAATTTAGCTTCATTTTTCTGAAAAAATTGAGAACTGTACATGCATTGGTGTACACATGCATTGTCCAGTTACCTACTCGTGAGGTGAATATCTTATTCCATTTGATTTGTGTTCCTCACTCCCTCGGAATCAAAAGGAGATGCTTCATCTAATTTTTTCTTTTTGTTTAACTCTTTCTGAAGGACTATCATTTTAAAATCTATTTTATTCTTTCCACTATATCTGTAGATTCTGGGTTGTGTGTGTCCAATGACGTGCCGGTCAGGTGAATTTGCCATGCTAAGTTGCCCAAAGTATTAGGTGCATTAGTCAGAGGGAAATGGGTCTGGGTGGGTTACTCTTCAGAGGGTCAGTGTGGACTTGTTGGGCCGAAGGGCCTATTTCCACACTGTAGGGAATCTACCCTAATCTATATGCCTTTTCCTTTTTTTTCCCAATAACTTCAGAGTGTTTACATCTCTTGCTCTCTGAAGTGACTGCTATGATCTGATTCTACAACTTTACGGGGGTCCCCAGATAGAGAATACCTTTCTCTCTAGTCTTTACAATCCATAAGTTATTAGCTGACTTGCATTGAATACCTCTACCCTCTTGGCAAAATTGTCTACACCATCAGAATTTATTGTCCTCCTTACACAAATACTGTAGGTGAGCTATTGGTCCCACAAAGACAAAGAAAACCCTCAAGGGTCGTGCTAGATGGGAGCACCACAACCTGCAAATTCCCTCGAAGCCACTCACCATCCTGACTTAGAAATACATCACCCATCCTTCAGTGTCATTGGATCCAAGTCCTGGAACTCTCGAACAGCATTGTGGGTCTACGTGTAGCACGTGGACTGCACAAATTCAAGAAGGCAACTCACCACCACCTTCTCAAGGGCAACAAGGATGAACAATAAGTGCTGGCTGAACCAGTGATGCCCCACATCCCATGAGTAAATTTTTTAAAATGCTGATGACTAGGAAAGTCAACTCATGGAATCTGACCTCAATAACTTGGCAGCAAAACCGCAAGACATCAAATGACCTCAAGTGCATGGTTACAGTCAATGAATGTACTTTCATGTGACATTTCCTACTCATTGTAACATCAGTCATTTATGCTGCTTAATGCATAAGGCACTGTCATGTAGGACTCACCCTAACTTCCAGATGCTCCACGTCACCCTTCCACAACCACCAATACTTCTAGTCTCTCACCCACTTTTCACATGTACCCAGCCTTATGATCATGAACCAGACTGCCGATTTTATATTGTGATCTTGGGAAAGACCCTTTTTATTTGAAGTAGTTGAAGTGAGAGATCCAGGGGACATATGAAAACATTGAAGCTACACGATTACGCAACTTTGAACAAACAACAGTAAAGTTTACCTCTATAATGCTTATACAGTTACAATTTACAGTGTGCAACTTATATTCTGATAGTGTGAACGTGTGGTTAAAATCAATAACAGACTGTGTGCTCAAACACCCCACAGCACACATCAAATAACAAATGCAAGCGACAGATCTTTCAAATTTCTGAGCAATGTCCCCAAACACTTGAAGTCTCTTTAAAAAATTCACAAGGCATCACAGTTCTCTACTTTTGTTCAACTTGTCTTGAAAGTCTCTTGCCATGACAAGAACTATTTTGTCATGGACTGCCTCAGTGATTGTTCCCATTCTGGAAATCACCCTTCTTTCCTGGGTTTATGCTTGCCTGGACTCTGAAATTACTCACCATTACTCATACTCAATAACTCCAGCTAGCTCCACCCAGTAAGTCTGCCTGAGCTCCAATCTTGGTTGAAAAGTGTGGTGCTGGAAAAGCACAACCGGTCAGGCAGCATCCAAGCAGCAGGAGAGTCGACGGGGCTTAGAGATAAATGTGGGGGTGAGGTAGTTGGGAAGGCGATATGTAGATGCAGGTGGAGAGTGGAGTGGATAGGTGGGAAGGAAGATGGATGGGTAGGACAGGTCAGGTCAAATAGAACCTGTCCATCTTCCTTCCTATTTATCTGCTCCATCCTCCCCTCCAATAATCAACATCACCCCCAACTTGCATCTACCTATTACCTTCCCAGCTACATCACCACCACCTCCACCCCCACCCTCCTATTTATCTCTCAGTCCCCTTCTCCACACCACATTCCTGATGAAGGGCTTTTGCCCGAAATGTTGATTCTCCTGCTCCTCAGATGCTGCCTGACCTGTGCTTTTCCACCACCACACTCTCGACTCTGATCTCCAGCATTTGCAGTCCTCACTTTCTCCTGGGTTCCAATCTTGGATAGTTACATCAAGCAACCATTACTTCAAGCTGCTAACTCTGTTGTACTGAAGTATTAATGTTCACAGGCTTCTTTTGAGCCCCTTGTGACTTCTACCGACCCAAGCCCAGTGATCTTGCTAGTTTCTGATCTCCGCAGGACTTGTTCTGACTCCTGTGTTCAACACTAAGCTGCCTATAAATTCTAAGAACTTCTTCCTGAGAACTAATAACACAGAGGCACCCAACTGCCCTTGACTCCTGACAGCATCACCTGCATCTATGTAATTCAGCTGCCTTCCAGTGGTACTGCTAACAGCAGTATTCCAACATCTATATGTGTTTTTCTTGAGCTGACTGTAATCACTGAACAGCTCTTTCATGACCCCAGAACTGTCCTGTGTGACTTCTTGTAAACTTTGCAGGAAGTCCTCCCATATTACTGGTGGAATTTTATGTTGTCACATCTCCACTCTCATCAACTCCATAATGTTACATTCTCCCATAATGCTGGAAATGGTTTTAAACACATCAGCTACTCAGTTCTGACAGGCACCATCACCCAATGCCACCACTTACATTCTTGCAGCACAAGGTGACAAACTGTACTGGAAGCACAGCTAATCTGAACAAGTTGTTGATCGTTTGGTCCAGGGCCTTTTGCTTCCCACTTTACCTCCCAGTTTACTCACAAAATTTCCAATGTCAATATTTCCGCATTTCAAAATTCAAGATTGCCCCCTGCACAACAATGGTAGTCTGAGGGAGAGAGTAAAAAAAGAGGCCTACTCACTTGGTCTGACCTTCACAGCCACCAACTCAGATGCTGCACTTACACTGGAAGCTTGTAGCAACTGATGGTCAGCACATGGTAAGTCATTGGACACAAATGGGCTGCAGTCACTCCACAGATATAGATGCAGTTGCCAGCTCATGTAAGTGCAAGATAGTAAATGATTATTGCTTCAGGTGGTCCAGGTAGTGACCTCTGTGGAGTGACATATAGCAGAATGATGATTGATTATGCACAATGAGATGTTGAGTACATTGACTAGTCTGGCAGACTGTTGTCTCCCACTGTGAAGGTGCATAAAGACTTCTGACTGCAACTTGGCAAAGGACATGAAATAATCCACAAAGGTACTATCACTGTGATCCCCGTTCTGGTTATAACCTTCAGGGTTAGGATGGATTTCATAATCCTCTTCCATCACAATGTGGATGCAACAATACTCATTCACCAACAGAACAAAAAGCATCCAAAAATACTCCAGAGTACTTTCCAACAGAATAGGTCGCATAAAGTTTGTCACCTGCAATCCGGTTTTTACATGGCTTTCTCAATACCATTACTACAGCGCCAACATTGTTATTTCATCTTTCTTTACTCAAGTGTGATAAACATAAGATATTGCCACAATCAGTGTTACCTGAATTTGATGTTTAATGCCTTTATTTATCCATTCATGGGATGTGGGCATCACTTACTGAGCCAGTATTTACTGCCCATCCCTTGAAGGTGGTGAGCAGCTTCTGCCTTTAAGCTTTATCGTTTATGTCTGTCGATACATCCACAGTGGTTATATGGAGTGAGTTCCAGGATTTTGATGCAGTGACGGTGAAGGAATATTGATGTACTTCCAAGTCCGGATCAAAGCTTGGAGGGAAATGTGCAAATGGTGGTGGTCTTATGCATCTACTCCTCTTGTCCTCCTAGGTTAGAGAAGTCATAAGTTTGGAAGGTGATATCAAAAGTGCTGTCTGGTGTCACATCAACCAGTTCAGCTCTGCGATATATCACGATAGTTCAACTTCAGCATGTTTGGGCCCACATAAGGGGTTTAACTGTGTGTATCCCTGTGACTGAAGAATGCTGCACATCCTGTATATGAAGCATATAAAACACAACCTGCCCCAGGCAAGCAAGGTAGACTACGTAGTGTTACACTGAATTTCGTGACTGTAACACTCTTCTCAACCGTACAAAGAAGAATAGGGCTCACAAGTGTAATGACAGCATGTTGATATATGTTGATTATATTCATGAAAAACTAAATAAGCATTGCTGTCATCTAAATTGAATTTGGACCAAGGTTTCTGATATTTTTACTATTTTTCTCTGGATTTCAAATGGGATTTTAAAAATAAATATTAGAAATGGAGGGAGTGAATTCAGGTTGAAGACTACTTATTGGAATCTAGAAATGAGGATTTAGATTTCCATTCTGGTTGAGCCAGCTTTGTGCTTATTTATCTTTCTGCCCTGAACCCTGCAGATCTTCTATGGTGAAGTGCATCATCACAGGCTTTCCACTGTATGTTTTTAGCAATAGTGAGTTGCCTATCTCTGGTGATTGTGGGGTGGGTGGTGGAAAATAATAGGTTTTTTTATCAATCTATGATTTAATTAGAGGAAGTAAAGAATCCCCTAAGCTAAGGTGTTGCAACCTTTACAGACAAAGCTGTGATGGGAGCTGTGGAAGGATTAACCACAATCTGTTGTAGGTTGGTTACCTAGAATTAGGAAAGACTAAAGGAAAAGCTGAAATACCAAAAGTATTAACAGCAGTAGCAGAAACTGTCCCTGCCATACTATACGATTTGCAATCTAATAGAAATAAAAGCAATGTCATGGTCTACTGCAGCTGGAATGCTACCTAAAAGCCTGTGAGGAATAGACTTCCCTGAATCATAAAATTTGTTACTTCTGTTGACATTCTTTTCATGGTATAAAGTTGCTTCTGGTTGATGTAAGTCCATTCTATATACCTTTGGACTTTAGGTAAGTGCACTGTGAAAATAAACCAATGATCATACTTCCACTGCCATTTTTCTATTTCCTTCAATGATCTTGCACCACTTTCCATCTCCTCCTGTGATAACTAAGATGAAAGCACATCGAGCAAAATTGTGAAACAACGGACATGTCTATAATCGCAAAAATCATTTTCAAATTCTGAGTTGCCTCCCTGGTATAAGGATACAGGATGAAACTGCAGGATGTCCTCTGGAGAGAAAAAACAATCAACAGCATTCAAACTCCTTCTTCCTGATGTTGGGTCCATCATTGATTATGAGGGACCTCCCTTAGAACTGCTGGAATCTTGATGTGTTACCCTTCCAAGGGCTGTGTGTCCCCATCTAATCCCTGAGCCACCGTCAAAGATTACGTTGAAATCAGAAAGTGGATGTCAATTAGTTTCATTAATGAGCCTAATTAATATCTCGCTGGCAGTAGTCAGAATCAACTTATTCTCCAACTTAATTATGGGCAGTTTTGCAGTTACTGGGAGACTGATGGGAAAGCTTTCCTATCATTAAGTGAGCCTAACCACTATGATTGCTGCCATGATGGGCTGCATTAAGTCCAATTGAAGAGAAAAAGGGAGGCGAGCGTACAACCATTTTGTCTCAGGATGGTGTTACAATTCTAAACAGAATGGATATAGCAAGTAGCTGACAACTGAATCTATTTGATGCAAATTGTTAGAATCCTGTTGGAGAAACTGTAAAGCAAATTAACCAAATCTATCAAATCACCCCAATGAAGAAATTATCTATTAATTTTTCACTTTTTGCACAATTTACTTTATAATGAATCATAATCACTGTAAATTAAACATTAATTAACAGGAAAATTGTCTAATGTGTGTACTTTTTGCACATTGAATAGTCTTTCTTGCATCTTCTATCTTGTGTGAAGATATGTATTCACACCACTTCCCCCACACAATTGTCACACTGTGTGCAATTTCAGGCTTCCAGTATTAGATCTGTCAGTTTTCTCACTCAGTGGATTTGGTCTTTGAGTCACCTGCAATAATAGCTCCATTCTTTTGTTGTCACATAAATGTCGCTCCCTTTCAGAACCTTCACAATAGCCTTGATTGCACAGATTCTTCACTGAACTCCTTTAGTAAACCTTGTTAAATGAACTGATTGGCTTTGGTATAACTAAAGCATAGCAGTGCTTTACAATTCTACTTTACAATTCCTGCCATACCCGCCTTATGCTGTCTGCCCCCTTTTAACCTGCTTTACACAGTTCCTTGTAACTATGCCTTCTCTGATTTTTCCCTTGCTGCTATCATTGACTACACAGTGTCAGCATTTTAATTTTCTTCCAGTTGTTACTTCCAGATCAAATGTCGCCAGGTCATGTAGCCATTTATTTTTATCCAAGGAAATCCTAATTAATCCCTTTACAATTAATGCCAACTCTGATGAGTACTTCTTAAGCATTTTAAATTACAAATTTGCCATGCTGTGTGCTTTTGGGTCAAATGTTGCTCCAGAATTATATAGCAGGATGAGCTGGAGGTTTTCTTTTATAAAGCTTCAGACAAAGAGGAGGTAAATAAACAAATATTTTGGCAAGTTCAGCCATCTCACAAAAGTAGAGTAGAATATGGATAACGTGATTAATGTGGGCTGAGAAAAGCTAAGCTGAGTGATGACAGTAGAGGAGGAGGGGAAGGTTATGGATAGGATTGTAAAAGGCAGAGGAGATGTATTGTAAAGATTAATGCTTCCAAAAGTTAAGTAGCCTGATGCAGATGAAATGAGTCCAGAGTTGCTGAAGGAAGTAGCAGTAGACATAGCAATTGCATTGGTCTGTCCTCATTGACTATAGATATAGTGCTGCAGGATGGAAGTGTTACTAATACACCACGAATCAAATCAGTCAGCCTAATGTCAGTGGTGCATAAGTTATTTGAAACCATTGAGAGATAAAAGTACAAAAGGCATGCTTTAATCAAAAAGAACTAGTATTGATTTATTAATAGCTAATTGGTTGAATACTTTGAGATAACAAAGAAGTTTGATTAAGATATTGAAGTTGATAAAAATATGAATCTTTGGAAGGCATTTAATGAAGTGCTACACAGGGCTTGTTAAAAAGAGGGAAGCCCATAGCTCATATAATTAAGGAGAAAGTGGTGGCACAAATGTCGAATTGGCTCAGTGACAGGAAACAAAAGATGGTGGTGGATATATAACTTTCATAATCGGGGTCAATATTTTTTCCAATATTTGTATAAACAACCTAGTCTTAGACACGGAAACAGCGCAATAAAGTTTGCAGGTGATGTGCGACTCAATGCAAAGAGGATACTTACATTGAAACCTGTAAGATGTACAGGGTAGAGAAATGGGCATAGACATGATTGAGGAGGCTTAATGTGGGCAAGTGTGAAGAGATGTAATTTTGAAAGATGCATATGAAATGACAGGACTTTTCTAAGTGTAGATGAGCAGAGAGGCCTTCGTGCCAATGTACACAAATCATTAAAATCAGGGCAAATTAGTAAAGTTAATATTTCATTAAAAATGAGATCCTTGAATTTATAAATAAAATCATAGTGGAACTTGATAGCTCACTGGTTAGCCTCAACTGGAGTCTTGTGGACAATTCTGGGCACCGTACTTCAGGAAAGATATAAAGGCCTTGGTAAGTGTACAGAATATGTTTAGCAGGATGTCACCAGAGATAATGGTTTTCAGTTATGAGGTATAGTTGATAAAGTTGGTACTGTAATCCTGGGCAAGGAGATTTAGAAGGGGCCTAATAAAGATTTTCCAGAGGACAAGAGACTTTGATAAAATGAATAAAAGAAACAATTCCTTCTGGTGAATAGGTCAATAAAATAGACAGGAGAAAGTGAGGACTGCAGGTGCTGGAGATCAGAGCTGAAAATGTGTTGCTGGAAAAGCGCAGCTGGTCAGGCAGCATCCAAGGAGCAGGAGAATTGACGTTTCTGGCATGAGCCCTTCTTCAGGAATGAGGAAAGTGAGCCAAGCAGGCTAAGATAAAAGGTATGGAGGAGGGACTTGGGGGAGGGGCATTGGAAATGCGATAGGTGG
>NC_057724.1:16067145-16070918 GCF_004010195.1 Chiloscyllium plagiosum
ACTTTATCACCCTCACCTTAACCTCCTTCCACCTATCGCATTTCCAACGCCCCTCCCCCAAGTCCTTCCTCCCTACCTTTTATCTTAGCCTGCTTGGCACACTTTCCTCATTCCTGAAGAAGGGGTCATGCCCGAAACGTCGATTCTCCTGCTGCCAGGATGCTGCCTGACCTGCTGCGCTTTTCCAGCAACACATTTTCAGCAAATAAAATAAACAGGTCTTAGACTCAAAACCATCAAGAGTTAGAATGCTGCCTGGGTTGAGTCACACTCCAGGACCAGTTGGCAACCAAAGAACACAGTCACTGGTACAGACAAGCTGGTGTGTATCAGTGCAGTCCATGGTCCAGATAAATAAGAAGGGCGAGTGACAGAAAGGGTATTTGTTAGCAAAACCACCCACTAATTCCAAAAAATGATATAGTTGACATGAAAGGGACCAATCCGCACTTTAAATACATTTATCTGTGACATAGGCATTGCTGGGATGGTATTTATTGTTCATCACTAGTTGCTCTTGGGAAGGTGGTGCCTTCTTGAACCACTGCAGTCCGTTTGCTGTAGGTAGACCCATAATGCAACTGGGGAGAGTGTCCCATGATTTTGACACAGCTATGCTGAAGCTAAGGTAATACATCCCCAAGTTGGGATAGTGCGTGGTTTGGAGGGGAACTTGGTGGTGGTGTTCCCATGTATCTGCTGCCTTGTTCTTGTAGATGGTAGTGGGCTTGGGTTTTAGAAGGTGTTGTCTAAGGAGCTTGCAGAGATCCCAGGAAACGTGAGAAAAGCCAAAAGAAGCAATCTAAAATCATTGGCAAGCGATATAGAGGGGAGATAAGGAGGCATATTTTCACCGAGAAATTTGGCATGCATTTATAAAGATCTGCCCAAAAATCTGAAAGAAGGAACTTGAAACAGGTAATTGAATTGGGAAAGTTAGAGATGTTAAACTAAGCACAATTACTCTTTCAAAGATTAAAAAAAAACAAGTAAATTGGATTGAATGGTCTCCTTTCAAGTTTCTTTAATTCTGTGAAAAAAATACTCTGATATTGATGACTTGTAAAGTGAACTAATTCTAGCTGGGGGTTGAAACTGTGATAACTTATGAAGTGTAAGTGCCACTTACACTGCTGTTATCATTGAGTTGCTGGTCTCTGGTTTAATCCAATGGAGGATAGAGACATTCCATCCATGGTATTTCAAATCCTCTGCCATGTCCCAATTTTAAAATTATTATCATTTGAAAACGCACCTACACCTTTGGGGATTACTTTATCAAATATTCTGCACTAAGGCTGGGTATTCATGCATATTCATCGGTTCAAGATTTCAGATTATTAACCTGAAATCCCAATGGTCATACTTAAGTTGAATAAATGTCAACACCTCCAGCTATCAGATGCACAATGTTGCCTTTAAGAATAGTCATGGTAACTATGTGTGGTGGTATTTCTACTTCCTCACTGTCTTTCTGTTCATAGGTCTCTTGCTTTTTCACCACTGCCTGGTGACATTGCAGCTCATGGGTCCATAAAAGGTAGATGTCACAAGGGTAGGGTCATGGTGAGGAGAGGGTGTTTGGGTGCAGGTTAGAAAGCAAGAGGGGCCTTTGTAAAAACACCATTTGTAAAGAAGAGGTTGAAACATGAAGGGAAATAGTTTGCGAGAAGACAGACAAGTTATGAAGATACTGTCTCCGATATGGTTGTACCCAATAATGGCACCATTTTTGACTGACAGGGAAAAACTGCAGTCTTGTCCTTCCCTCTGCGTTTAGGTCCTGTTGCCTGTATTGTGTACTTTCTTAACCTAGATGATAGAGGGAAATGTTAAAGTGAATGTGTTTGAGTGAAGTGGCTGGCATGATTAAACAGTTAGTGCCATATGATCTGGAAGACATGGACGTGAGGCTTGCAAAAATGGTGAATGTGGAGAGTGAGGTGAGGCTATGAATGTTTAATAGAAGCTGAGGTTGGTGTGGCCTGGGTGCATTGAGCAGTTTGTGAGGCTGATGGTGCAGAGGGTGGGTAAAGCATTGAAAGATGTATTCACTGAGCTTAACCATTTGAATAAAGTCATTGAACCTTGTGTGGCACTGCTACCAGGTCCTGAGAGCTGGATTCCTGCTATTAAATTGGCTTGATCTCACTACCTGCTATCCCACTGTGGATAGTGCACACCCAAACTCCTGAAGTAAGGCCTCCAGTGTAGTGTTGGAAATTACTGGAGACTGCTCTCTGTCATATTGTGCGCTCTCTATCATGTTGTGTTATTCTACTGTGATTTCCAAGTCAGTATCTGCTATACAATGGCTTCCAGTGCATGTTCTAATCAAAATGCAATTTCCTTTAAGAGTTTCAGGCAAGCTTTAACTCGCACTAGCCTTACAATTTATTGTTTCCTGCTCCGGTAAACTGCTTCTCAAAAGTGTGCTTAATACTGACGGTAGAATCCAGTCATCTAATTTAACAGGCAAAAATGTGTTTGATATCTGCATTGGAAGCAACAAAGTATGGGGTAACCATATTGTGATGATCAAGATCATTTTTGTGCTCCTTCCAATTTTGTAGCCCGAATATTTTATATTTAGTAATCTACCATTCTGGTGCAATGTGATTGCAAATCCTGGTGTGAAATTATGGGACCTCCCATCCGTTACCTTTGTTTCTGAAATAGATATCCGTGCATATTTTAAATGATTTGAACAAGTGACTGAGAATACGTTTGATCAGACCAGGCCAACTATGAATTATTTTAAATTGTTAGAAACTAAAATGACTCTCAAGTGTATCTACAGAACAACAGTTAGGATCAGACCCATTCAATTCAACCAGGAATTCAAACAGAATTGCCTCTGTTTGAAAACCGTTTTATGTTCCCTCACTTGAGCGAATTTTATTTCTTGGCACTTATTCCAGAATCATGCATACTAATTCCCTCCAATGCTGGAATCTAGAGAGCACCTAATGAACACTTAAAATGATGCCAGCACAACATAAGCTCCCATCTGTACAAGACCAACAGCAAATTTAGTTTCTGATTGCCTGTTTCAGGATGGAGATGTAATTCTTAGGAATCCCCTGTACAATATATAAAGGAGTCCCAAAAGGTTAGTTTGCAGGAACAGCATGTAATCCGAAAGACGAATGAGTTCCTCGCCTTTACTTGGGAAAGAATTGGGACATAAGAGTAGGGATGTTATGCTTAAGCTAATCAAAACATTGTGAGACTTTATCTTGAATTCTGTGTACAGTTTTGGTTTTCTTAGTTCAGGAAGGATATAAATGCATTGGAGACAATTCAGAGATTTGTTAAATTGATACCTAGAATGAGCAGAATGTCTTATGAATGTCTTTTGAGGAAAGATTGAGCAGGCTGGCTGGGCTTCTTTACATTGGAGCAAAGGATGCTTTACTGGTGTTTGTAAGCTCCCGAGTGACCTTCGCAAGGTGGACACAGAAAGGAAATTTACTGTAGTGAATGGATGAGGAGAAAGTGGGGTCTGCAGATGCTGGAGATCAGAGCTGAAAATGTGTTGCTGGAAAAGCGCAGCAGGTCGGGCAGCATCCAGGGAACAGGAGAATCGACGTTTCGGGCATAAGCCCTTCTTCAGGAATGAGGAAAGTTTGTCCAGCAGATATGGAAGTTTCCTTTGGGGCCTTGGAGGGAGGTGAGGGGGGAGGTGTGGGCGCAAGTCTTGCACCTCCTGCGGTTGCAGGGGAAGGTGCTGGGAGTGGAGGTTGGGTTGGTGGGGGGTGTGGATCTGACGA
>NC_057724.1:16074709-16084044 GCF_004010195.1 Chiloscyllium plagiosum
CCCTCCCACGCTGTGTGTGTGTGTCCCTCCCTCGCTGTGTGTGTGTGTGTCCCTCCCACCCCAGTCTGACCTATCACCCTCACCTTGACCTCTTTCCACCTATCACATTTCCGACGCCCCTCCCCCAAGTCCCTCCTCCCTACCTTTTATCTTAGCCTGCTGGACAAACTTTCCTCATTCCTGAAGAAGGGCTTATGCCCGAAACGTCGATTCTCCTGTTCCCTGGATGCTGCCTGACCTGCTGCGCTTTTCCAGCAACACATTTTCTGCTCTGTAGTGAATGGATCTAAGACTAGGGGACACTTGTAAAATTACGGTTCCCCTTTTAGGACAGTTTTTTTTCTCTTGGAAATTGTGCAACTTTCAGCCTTAGAATGTGGTGGAGGCAGAACCATTGAAATATATTTCAGGCAAAGGTAGGTAAATGTTTTTGTTAGGCAAGGGGATCAAGGTTATCTGGGATAGATGGGAATGTAGAATACAAATGAATCAACCATGGTCTTACTGAGTGGCGAAGTGAACTTGAAGGGCTGAATGGCCTACTTCTATTCCTATTTGTACATTTACTTATTTGTATATCTCTGCTAACCTTCATTATAAATGCCAGGGCTCAGGGTGCTGGTGTCTTCAGTGTTTGTACCTCTTGAGGTGCAAATCCACCTTTCAAAAAAAAAATCAGCACCCCTCCGCTTGCATATTAACTTTCATAGCTATTAGATCCCCGCAGAATGTGCAGATATTCTGGCAAAATGACAATTTAAATTCACCACAATGACTTTGTAAATTTGGCCTATCTTTTTCCAGGTGCATCATTGAATTTGTCTTCATGAATAGGGAGCTAAGCCATAAATGCATAGTTATAGTGTCAGAGTCATGCAGCATGGAAACAAACCCTTCAGTCCCAACAGTCCATGCTGAGCATAATCTCAAACTTAACTAGTCCTACCTGCCTGCACTTGGCCCATATCCCTCCAAACATTCCTTATTCATGTACTTATCTAAATGTCTTTTAAACAAAGTTTTGCTTTGTTTCATACACTCTACAGCTGGACAAAATATTTATACCAATAGAACGAGACTTGAGATGGCAGAAAAGTGTGGCAGCATTATTACATGCCTGTTCTAATCAGGTCCCAAATATTAAACTTTTATTACACAGAAGTAATGGCTGGAAAATTAATATCAGTGTTTAATTGACAGATGTTAAATCAACAAAAAAATATTAAAGGACCATTTCTTATTCCAAAACATACATATCCCACCCTCCTTGTGTTCTGTCTCTACAATGATCACATATTTAGCTTCATTTGACATTCAATGTCCACAGCTTTTTCATCAGTGTTACACTGCTCAAAGACCTTTTGAAAACCTACATAGCTATAAATGTAGATATTTTCCTAACCACCAGAGCCCTCAAAAATTCAACTGGATTATTCATATCTGACCTTTGCTTTACAAATCCATGCCAAGTATCTTCGAGCAGTTTGTACTTCTCCCAGCAGTTTATTTATTTCCAACAATCTGTTCTGTTGCAGACGAATATGACCCTGAATGATCGTTTCTCATCCATGAAGATTTGTCGGCGTTCTGCAGTATCAAGAAGAGGAGGCAGAACTGTCACTCTGGGCTAATGTTTGCTTTAGCTGCTTTGCTTTTGGTGAAAATAGGTTTAAAAATGGACAAAGTATATTTATTATTAAGAATGCTTTAAAATAAACACTTTGCACTTTAAGTAGTTTAAATGCACACAGAACATCTCAAATGTTGTCAGTGCACATTGCTCTCACTTTTTTTCGCTAATGTGCAGGCTACTCCTCTTAACTCAGTTGTTTTTGCACAAATTATCCAACTGTTTGAATTAAGCAATTGAAATAAACCAGCATAAGAAAGGTTATTTTTTGCTTTAAAATTGAATTGAAAGGCAGAGTGTGGAGTCCTGTAATTGTTATGTAAATATGGCTCACAGAGCCAGGAGGTGAACTCTGTGTTAATAGGGAGTGAAGGTCCAACTATAACAGTGCATTTGACAGTCAAAGAAATAAGGTTTTGCTGTATTGGAAGGGGTCAAGTATAAAGAGAAGGTTACTTCAAGCATTTATTAATGGCTGAGCTTCAGTCAGTGCTACATCACAGACCGTGGAGTATCAAAGACTGTTATTTTAAAGCATGCCATGTTATCAGAGCTGCTTGTGGAAGTGTGAAGGGGTTTAATTGACAGAATTTTGATTTAATGAAAAAGGCAGTAATGGCTCTGATCCCAGGCATGTCATAAATGCTTCAATTGGGAAATGGGAAAAATGCATTAAAATTGACATTTTCTTTAATCAATAGGTGCTGTTATTACCGATGCAGGTCCAATGTTCACTTAATCCTGCAGGCACACAAAATTTTGTGTCATTACATGCTGCTTCAGGTTCATGATAAGCTTTCTATTAATGTTAAAATTATTTAATCAGGTAGGAGTTAGAGCTAACACCTGTTCTGACACAATTATTTTGTCCCACCAGATTAAAATGCAGCTAATTGCCTGAACAGGTTTAGCATATTCAGACTATAACATAAGAGTAAATACTGCTGCTTCTGATTTTATTCCGAAAGATTAAAAGTATGACTGGAACTTCTGTGATGCCAGTCATTGATGTATTAAAATGAAATGGCCATCAATTTGTGCAAAATAAACTTCCTGGATCTGTATCAGGACATGAAAGAATCACTTTTCATGGATTTATTTTTAAAGTAACTGTTGGTCAGGTTAAATAGGAATGGCTGTTTTGTTTCAGGGAAGGTGAAGTTGCCTTCGTCTCACCAGAGCAGAGGGCTACTCTCTCATTACAAAGAGATGGTTTAACCCAAGGGTCATCACACCTCAGGCAAGGGGAGAGATTGAGAAGGAGAGTTCTTCATGGTAACCTCAGCTGGTGCAGGATGTTGAACCCATGCTGGTGGTTTCACTGTGCATCCAGTGAACCAACTCGCACAAAAAAAAACGTGTTTTAATCCAACAGTTTTTCTGTCTGCTTTGTAGAGCCAAATAAGCATAAAGTATTTGTGGTGTACTGCAGTTTTGAAGAGAATTGAACAATATGCAGGCTGTACCCTCCTGAAGAAAGAGGAACAGGAAAACAAAGACAGTTTTAAAACTTAAAAAGTACTATTGTCTGATATGATCATGTAAACTTAAGTTAACAAAAATAAAAAGACTTTCATTGATACAAGCCATTTCTAGTCTAAATATTTTCTCTCATGCATGGCACCACCTAACAGTTGTCTAAATATCTGTGGTAATGTAGTTGTTTTTGTTTCTTTGATAAAAGACAAGGTGATTGTTCCAGGAAATAACCGTGATTGGAGAATATTTACATAATAGAAACTAGAAGCGGAAAATAAATCCTCATTTCTTTTGGAGTGCAGCCTCCAGGCATCTTTCACAAGAGAACTAAAATACCCAGAAGCTGAAATAAAATTTCCCCGAACATTCCACAGCCAAAACTTCTAATATTGTCAATAACAAAAAAACACTGGGCTGATTGCAACTTGGCCTCAGCCAAAAATGTAATATTGTGATTTTTGGAGAGCTTTTCATTGCGGGATGTGGTAATCCTTTTTGCCGCATCTTACCCAATCTTCATTCTTCTGTCTGTGAGACCCAGCAGCTTTTCCTATCCTCACCTCATTGGTACACACCTCACCTCTACGGCACTACTCTTGAACCATCCTGTACTCAGCAGCAACAGAAATATCATTTACTTGTGGACACCATAGTTAAACGCCAGCTCTGTGCCACTTCACACACTGCCGGACTGGTCTGAAGTCTCAGGTTGGGCTAGTGCGGTGTCCACTGTTCAGAGGAATGTGCAACAGTGCTGCTAGAAGGTTCATGCGTTTTTGCATGACACAAGTGTAAGTGCCACTAACTTGTCCCTGCTACCTCACATCCACTGAGGCTCACTATTTACCACTCTCGATATTGTATGCATCACTTTCCCTCAATCCCTCTCATCCATCCCATTCCCCCATCCCCCTCCAAATACTAATCCTCTCCGTGCTTCCTACTTATTCAGCCAGGCCAACTCACCACCTTTCCTGACTGAGGATAGACCTGCCTTCTTGCAGACCATAGTCCCCCTTGAACAGTGTAAGGGAAAAGACGTTGGTTGAAGCAAATTCCGTATGTTTTCTATGTAAACTGCTGCCACCTGATGGAGGCATAAGATTGATGTAGCACAATGTCATATAGCAATAAGTTGGGAGGTCATGTGTGACTGTGGTTAGGCCACTTTTAGAACACTACGTTCAGTTCTGGTCTCCCCGCTACAGGAAAGATATTGTGAAACTTGAAAAGGGTGGAGAAAAGATGTTGCCAGGGTTGGAAGGTTTGAGTCAAAGGGAGAGGCTGAATAGGCTGGGATTATTTCCTCTGGAGCGCCGGAGGATAAGGGGTGACCTTATAGAGGTTTATAAAATTATGAAGTGCATGGATAGTGTAAACAGACAAGGTCTTTTCCCCAGGGTAAGGGAATCCAAAACTAGAGGGCATAGGTTTAAGGAAAAGAGGAAACATTTAAAAGGGATCTGAGGGGCAATTTTCCATGTAGAGGGTAATATGTGTATGGAATGACTTGCAGAAAAAGTGGTGGAGTCTGGCGCAATTACAACATTTAAAAGGCATCTAGATGGGGTCATGAAGAAAAAGAGTTTAGAGGGATATAGGCAAAATACTTGCAAATGTGACTAGATTAATGCAAAATATCTGGGCGGCATGGATGATTTGGGCAAAAGAGTCTGTTTCTGTGCTGTACATCTCTATGACTCTATGTGCATCCTTTTGATGATCCATTGCTAGTAAACATGACACGCTTCCAGGCTTTCAGTTTGCAATGAAAGAAAAGGAATGGCACAGTTGCTGTGAGTGTCTATGTAAGTGCAAAGAGAGTGAAAGTTAAGAAAGCAAGCTAAGAGCCCTCAGATGCACCACGTTCCAACACATAAGATGGATGTCTGTCCTGCACACTAACAACCTGGCAATGTAAGGTGTCAATGAGTTCCAAAGTGCTATAAACTGCTGTAAACTAATCCAAGGCGGCCGGTGGTGCTTTCCCAATGCCAGCCTCTGTGGATGGAGGGTGCAGGTGGTCACAATCAATGTTGCATGCTCTGAGGTGTTGGGGAATGCATTTCTAGATGGAGACTCAGGGAAGGTATCAATGAGCTGTAAGCTGCCTGGCTATTGCTCTTTCAAATTGGAAATTGGTGCCATCTAGTTTCTAGGAGAAAGTGGAGACTGCAGATGCTGGAGGTCAGAGTCAAAAAATGTGCTGCTGGAAAAGCACAGCCAGTCAGGCAGCATCTGAGGAGCAGGAGCATAAGCCCTTCATCAGGAATACCATTTAATTTCTCACTGGTACCAGAGAGAATGGCAACCTGAGGTGAGATGTGATGATTATGAAATGTTGGTGCATACAACTAATCCCCTCACCACTCAAGTAAATTTGTCAATCCGCCTTTGAAACCTTAAGAGGAAAATCAAACCCTTCTTCCTTAATGCCAAAAATCTTAATTTTGTTCTCTTGCCATTTTTTCCAAACAGCCTCACCATTGCCCACATCACTCAGAGGCTGGGACATTTCAGTTTCAATGAGTCAGTCATAGAAGGAAGTAAAGAACCCACTGATTTTTCAAAAGCTGTGGACAATCAAAACAATCTAAAAACCAAATTTCTTTGAACGATAAATGTGAAGAAAATTAATGTTTGAATTCAAGTTAGCATACTTTAAAGTTGAGAATCACTGTCATAAGAAAAGGCATAAAAACATTAATTGAAAATTTCCTGGAGTCTTTCAATGTGTCATGAGCAAAGGACACTTTTGCACGTCAAGTAAATCTCAACTTGAAAATAAGTCCCATATATTTCTTTGATGGTTTCTTATTCTCATGTTCAATTTCAAATTTTGTAACTTTCTGGTTTTCTGGATTTATCTACCTTTTCTTTCTCCTAACCGATTATGGAACAGATTCATGGTTCATCTTAATTTGGGATTTATCTGACTCCTTAAGAATTTTATATTTAGTTTTAAAAAAGATTTTCCTCCAGTATTCAGATGAGAGCACGTTTTCAAGAAAGCCAGTACCATTAACATGGCTTTAAATAAGCAGCCCACTTAACAAGTCATAGGTTGCTGTGTTATTAGGTTAAATAGAAATACTCCTTCGATCTTTGAAGGGTTTCATGCGCAATGAGTGACCTTATAATGCTATAGAACAAAGATTATTTCACCATTTCATAAGTATCACAAATATAGTTAGACCCTTTAGTGCAACATATAATGGCAACACTGCTTTGCATCTAGTGTTACGAACGACCAAAATCAGATTCATGTGAATACAATATCAAAGTTGAATTTGATTTTTCACATCTCACCCCTCACAAAAGTTAACCTCGCAATGATGACCACTAGAGGTCAGTGCAGTATGTTCAAAGGGTAACCTGGTGACAGTAAATCAGCAGTAAAATTAATTCTACTTTTTCATTCCATTTTAACCAAGCATTTTATGGATTTTGTTTAATTCATGTCTGGTTGTCTGTCTGGTCACTTGATTGTACTCTTTCCTCGGAGTCAGATGGTTGAGCAAGTGATCCAGATTACCTCTGTACTATTGCAGTGATGATGTGGAGATGCCAGTGTTGGACAGGGGTAGACAAGATCAGAAGTCAAACAACACCAGGTTATATAGTCCAACAGGTTAACTTGAGATTACAAGCTTTCAGGGCATTGCTCCTTCATCTAGTGAAGTCACTTCACCTGACAAAGGAGCAGCACTCCAAAAATTTGTGATTTCAAATAAACCTGTTGGACTATAACCAGGTGTTGTGTGACTTCTGAGCTACTGTAGTGAGGGTGAATTGCTTTTTTGGATTCACTGTTCTTTGGATGAGATTTTAAAACAAAGTTTCAGCTACTGTTCAGATAGATGTAAAGGACGCTACTTTACTCTCTGCATGCACCTTTTATGTGCAGTGAACTCCCAGAAGCATACCATAAAATCAATTCAATAGTACCCACGATCCCTTTTCAAAATGGACTCTACAGCAAAACCAAAGATCAATTGAGCAATGTAATTGTGATTCTCAACTTGCCCTGGATGAAATACACTTATTGTAGCAGCAGAATCACATGACAACTAGTGACCACTAAACCACCTTGACTCAATATCACTGACAGGAGCTGCACCAGTCAGCTCTACCAGTAACTAATAATGGGCCAGATTTTCCTACAGCTAGGCAGCTAAGAATGTCAGCTATTAGTTAAGACTTGCCACTGCAACCTTCAGCTCAAAATGCTTTGAATACTAAGTTGCACTAAGTGCGAGCTGAGTGAAACAGAGCATCTGGAACCCAAATAAATAAAACAACTGGAAGTATACCTCTTTAACCGAATCAGCTTGAGACATGAGGTATAAACATTGAAAGGATTGTGAAGGAAGCTTAATGAAAGGAAATGAATTCAGTCTCAGGTACAGCAAAAAGAATAAACAGAAAGAAAGATTTGATTATGAAAGAGAAAGAAAAGGTTAAACAAAACAGAAAAGACACTTTTGAAATCTCAAACAAAAACTAACACTCAAAACAATGAGATGAACCACTTTGAAAAGTTAATTTTCCATGTTAGAGAAGGTGATTAATACTTGTCACATTGCTATAATTGGACTTGCCCTTGTAATGATTGATGAAATTTTCAGTGGCCAGCTTTAATTCAGATGGCAACTTTTGGATTTTTCTACTGGGTAGAAGTGTTGGCAAACTATGATCCCAAGTGAGATCTGGTGTTGACATATGATGCCTCCCCTTACAGCATCAGGTAGCATTGGTTCATAAGTGGCCAAACGGGGAGGAATGCCTCATAGTAACTGCATCCAGGAATTTAGCTAATGCAGAGCAAATAGAGAAAGAAGGTTTGGCACTCATACTTGGAGTCAGGAAGTTCCACCAATATCTTTACAGGTGTAAATGTTTAATACTAACATGCCACAAACCCCTGTTAGGTCTACTTGAAGAGGACAAGGCAGTGTTGCTCATAACGTCAGGCTGAATTCAGTGGTGGGCTGTAATACTAAGTGTGTATAATAATAAGTTGGAACACTGTCTACAAGGCCAAGTAATAAATGCAGATGTATTGAGCGGCCTCACATTGTCAGATACATCACCACTGGCACCGCTATTGGAGGAGTCTGTAGCGGTTTTAAATTTTCTGGACACACTTCCAGTCACAGCTGACAATATCAGACTTGGATGCAGAAAGACCTGGTCCCGGCAAAACTGCAACAGTTTTGGTGATGGGAGAAACCAAAAAGCCATCACAACCAAAACTGAAACTTTTTTGAACGCGGAGAGATTGGATCACAGTAGAGGATTATTGTTATGGAGAGAGAGAGTGATTGGCCCAGGCAAAGGTCACTACCAGGTACTGGCTGAACTCCACCAGGGTAATTCAGCAGTTTCCAAAATGGAGATGTTGACAAGAAGTTTGTCTGGTGGCCAGAATTGGATGCAAACATCGCTACATCAGTGGGGCAGTGCCCAGAGTGCCAACAAACTTTTTTTTATTTCAAAAATATACTTTATTCATAAAATATTTTGATGATCTGTACAATTGGTCATGCCATACATCCGTAAACATTCCATTTCTTGGACAGAAACAGAGTAATCATTCATCTATACAGGTCGATACGATTACATATTTAGCTGAGGCGTCAGCAGAGCCCAAATGACTGTGTGGGCCCCCTGTTCTTCTTAGGCAGGCAGATGTTACACTGCGCCTTGGTGGCAGCTGCCCCAAGCTTCAGCGCGTCCCTCAACACGTAGTCCTGGACCTTAGAATGTGCCAGTCTGAAACACTCAGTCAGGGTCAACTCCTACAGCTGGAAGATCAACAGGTTTCGGACCGCCCAGAGAGCGTCCTTCACCGAGTTGATGATCCTCCAGGCACAGTTGATGTTCGTCTCGGTGTGCGTCCCGGGGAACAGACCGTAGAGCATGGAGTCCCGCATCACGGCGCTGCTCGGGACGAACCTCGACAAACACCACTGCATTCCTCTCCAGACTTCTTCTGTATAGGCACATTCCAGAAGGAGGAGTGTGACAGTCTCGTCCCCCACGCAGCTGCTTCGAGGGCAGCGTGCGGTGTGGCTGAGAGTCCGGGCATGCATAAAGGATCTCACAGGCAGAGCCCTTCTCACCACCAGCCTAGCCATGTCTTGGTGCTTGTTGGAAAGTTCTGGCGATGAGGCATTCTGCCAAATGACTTTGACAGTCTGCTCAGGGAACCACTCGATAGGAT
>NC_057724.1:16084582-16088808 GCF_004010195.1 Chiloscyllium plagiosum
CTTGCATCCTTCCTGATGGACTCGGCAAATGGCTCTATGCAGCTCACAAACAAGGCAGGAGAGAGAGGGCAGCCCTGCCTGACTCCAGATCTGACTGGGAAGCTATCTGATTCCCACCCATTGATTGAGACAGCACTGACAATGTTGATGTAAAGCAGTCTGATCCAATTGCAGATTCCCTCCCCAAGGCCCATTTTGGAGAGAACATCTCTCATACACGTGTGTGATATCCTGTCAAAGGCTTTCTCCTGGACCAGGCTGATCAGGCAGGTGTTCAACCCTCTGTCCTGCACGTAGGCGATCGTATCCCTGAGGAGTGCGAGACTCTCAGCAATCTTCCTGCCCGGTACAGCACAGGTTTGGTCAGGGTCAATCACCGACCTCAGAGCAGACCTGACCCAGTTGGCGATTACCTTTGACAGAATTTTGTAATCTGCATTCAACAGTGAGATTGGTCTCCAAGTTTTGAATTCCTCCCTCTCCCCCTTTCGCTTGTAGACGAGGGTAATGATGCCTTTCCTCATGGATTCACTCATGGTACCTGCCCGAAGCATACTGACATACACCTCCAGCAGGTCCTGGCCAATCAAGTCCCACAGAGCGGAATAGACCTCGACCGGTAAGCCGTCGCTTCCGGGAGTTTTATTCTTTTCAAAGGACTCAAGGGCCTTTGTCAGCTCATCCAGAGATAGTGGCTGGTCCAGCCTCTCCCGTGTTAGTCATCTAAGACCTCCGTGATAGAGGACAGGAACGACTGGGAGGCCGCGCTGTCGGTCGGCTTCGCATCATACAGACTGGCATAGAAGGATTTACTGATCCTCATGACGTCAGCCTGAGATGACGTTAGCGAGCCATCTTCTTCCTTCAGGCTGCTGAGCACGGTGCTCTCTTTGTGCACCTTCTGGAAGAAGAAACGTGAGCACGTCTCGTTCTGCTCCACCGAGCGGACCCTGGACCGGAAGATTATCTTGGAGGCCTCCGAGGCAAAGATTGAGGCTTGCTGGCCCTTCACCTCCTTGAGTTCCTCCGTGACATCGACCCCCATCGTCTGCAGCAGGAGCAGGTTCTGCGTACTTTCCTGGAGCTGGGACAGTTTTACCCACCTCTCTTGTCTCCTGAACACCTTTGAGGATGAAGAACCTCTTGATGTTCCCTTTTACTGTTTCCCACCAGTCCGCTGGGGACTCAAACAGGGGCTTCATGGTTCTCCAACCTGCGTAGTCCCTCTTGAACTCCTCAATGTTTCCCAGGGTCAACAGCTTTGTGTTCAGCTTCCACGTTCCCTTACCAGCCCGCTGCTCGTCCTGTAGGTGACAGTTGGCCAGCAGGAGGTAGCAGTCAGAGAAGAACACCGGCTTGACGTCGGTGGATCTGACCGAGAGCATTCGGGACACAAACAGATAATCTATCCTTGAGCGGATAGACCAGTCTGCTCATGACCAGGTGTATCTACACTGCAGGGGTGCTGAAGATGTCGTGCAGCTTGGCATCTTTTACCGTGTCCATCAGGGCTCTGGATGTGGTGTCCAGTTTACTGTCCCCCCCCCACCGGATCGTCCATCTGCATCAATGATACAGTTGAAGTCTCCGGCCAGAATGACCGGCCTGGACGTAGCCAGCAACAGTGGAAGCTGCTGCAGGACGGCCAACCATTCCCTCTTACCCACTAGGGGGTACACATTAATCAGTCTCAGGGGAGCATTCCTCTACATGACGTCGGTGACGAGGAGGCGCCCGCCCACTACCTCCTTAACCTCGGAGATGGTGAAGTTGCCTCCTCACAACAGGATATCTAGGCCGGACGTGTAGCTATCGTTGCCCCCCAACCAAACTGACAGCCCATGGGCCCACAAGCTCGACCATCTCCTGTAGCTGCTGAGGTGCGGTATCCCAGGTACTCCTGCAGAAACAGAACGTCGGCTTTATCTTTGGCCAGGAAGGCCATAGTATAAACTCATCGCGTAGCCGATTTGATGCTACGCACATTGATACTGGCAATTCTTATTCCCATTTTAACAGTTTACGAGGTTACCAGTGTCTATTTGCTGCTGGTCTTGCCTCTCTGGGGTAGCCGTGGTGACGACAAACTGCTGGACCCTCCCAGGGCTGAGGTAGCTGTCCGGCTCCACGCTGGGGCCATTTCCCCGCTCTGGTGTCTTCGGGTCGGGCCCAGGGTCCGCACAGTCCAGTTCTCCATCTGACAGCGGGGCTGTCACAGGACCACTGCTCCCTGTTACCTGGAGCTGTGGGGCGGTGGGTACCTCGTGGTTCTCACCGGGTGGGGGGAGGCCTTTACCCGTCCCCTCAGAGGGATCGCCTTTTCCTGCTTGGGCGGTGCTGCCCTCCTTTCTCCCCACGGCGCTCTGTCTCTTCCTCTGGTGATGACCCTCCTTGCTCCCGTCCTCACCGTCGGAAGAGCTGCCTGTATTCTTGTGTAGGTGTCGCTTCCCCCCTCGCTGGGTGGCTTTGGGGGGCTTCCTCTTTCTGCTTTTGACATTAATCCAATCCTCTGCCTCCTTTGATCCCTTCTCTTCCATTTCCTCCGTCTGTCCTGAAGGAGCTTGGATCGGCTGCTGCATCTCCCCGCTGTCTGCCGTCTGCTCCGCTACAGCCTGCCCTTCCTTCTGGGTGCCTCCACACACAGTTCCCGTGCTGTTTTGTGGTACCTTGCTGGTCTTAGGCGGCCCACGGCTCGTGTTGCCACGTCCGGCCATCTGTGCATAGGTGGCGGCCCCTCGTCTTGGGCAGGCCTCATGTGGCCCGCCTCTCCGCACAGATTACAGTTCTTGGCCTCCTTACATTCCTTGGTCGAGTGGCCTTCCTGCTTGCAGTTTCGGCAGACGGTCACCTTACAATCCGCCGCCATGTGGCCTGATCTCCTGCAGGTTCGGCACACTTTCAGCTGCCCTGCGTATGTCAGGTAACCTCTGCTTCCTCCGATGGCAAAGCTGGAGGGTGGGTGGAGGATGTTCCCACTGGCATCGACCCTCAGGGTTACCCTGACCTGTCGTTTGCTGGTCCAGATCCCGAAAGGATCGTCCACATCGGTACTCTCTCCCTCGACCTGGACATATCTTCTCAGAAAGGTCAAGACATCCGATGCTGGGACGCGGGGGTTGTACATATGGATTGTTACAACCCAACTCCTCTGCACAGGAAGCACACACAACGGGACCGCCGACAAGATGGAGAACAGAGGTTCCCCTTCCTTCTCCTTGAAGACCTTCAAGAGCTGCTCGCAATTCTTCATGCTCCTGAAGGTCACATCGAAACAGCCTGCCCCAGGGAAATCCTGCAGGCAGTACATATCCGCTGCAGCGAACCCACAGCACTCCAGCAAAATCTTCTTCACAAACACCGTCCGATCAACTTGTGTGTGCTCCTCCACCTTCTTCACAGTCACCCTGACTGTGTTGCGAATGCCCTGGCCAGGGCTGCGGCCGGCTGCTGAGGCCATAGCTCTGAGGTTGACTGGTACCTGAAAGATCCACCAAGAGCAGGTCAGCATAACCAAACGATCCTCCAACGTCCAATCACGATCCAGCGATGGTCTCCAGCAGCTCCAACGACTTGCAACACGATCCCAGTGGTTTCTCCCCCGCCAGCACACGTCCGCTGCGTCGAACCTGCAGCACTCGAGCAGAATCTCTTCCTCTGGTCCTCAGGAACTACACATATTCCGAGCCAAAAGACCAACAACTCAATAATTACTGCCAGCAGCTCCCCCATATTCATGGGACTCAGCTACACATCGACTGTTCAGGTTCCTTCATGGACTCAATATTCTTAGTCATTGTGGATGCCCATTCTAAGTGGTTCAACATGCATAGAGTTCATTTGTCAAGGTGGGGACAACAACAGGAAACTGCACGGATCTTTTGCAATACACAGACACCTGGAAGTGTAGGTCACAGGTAATGCACCATTATTTACCAGTGAGGAATTTGAATATTTCCGAAAGTCAAATGGTACTTGTCACATATGGAAAGCTCCATTCTATCCACCATCCAATGGTCTGGCAGAAAGAGCAGTCCAAACTTTGAAGGCAGGCTTAAAGAAATAGCCTACAGCTTATCTAGATACCAAACTGCCCTGGTTCCTGTTTGATTATAGGACCATCCCTCACACAACTACAAGGACATTACCAGCTAATGGGGAGAAGACTCTGCACCAGGTTAAATCTGATCTTCCCGGACCTGGGGAGGGTGAAACGGCATCACGAACGG
>NC_057724.1:16089308-16115542 GCF_004010195.1 Chiloscyllium plagiosum
GATATCTCAGGCCTGTTTCAAGGGCACCATCCACGCACACCCTGCATCAACAGAGACCGTCCTGCGACATGCATCAGTGAGGACAGCATGTGCTTAGGGACACACTCCCAGCTCATGGACTGGACCAGGCCTCAGCTCCAGGCTGTTGATTCACTGTCGTAGCACTCACTTACTCTGAGCCTCCCTGGACGCTCATGGCAACCCTGCCTTGCTTTGCTTTTTTGCTCCCTCACTCAGAGATACCAGGTCTACATTACTGCTGCTTTGCTCTTCCTTGCCATTTTAGGCTCAGCTACAAAGCCAGGAAGTTTGGTGTAGCTGTCAGCAGACCTCAGCCAAGCTAAAGGGGATCGTTTCTTCCTAAGGAGTCTTAGCACAATAAGTCAAGGGTGTTCTCTGATACCAGTTCAGGAGCTGCTCGGGGTGGTAGAGCCTGATTCTTATCCTCATAAGAGGCGAAGAGCCAAATGACAGGCATCAGGACCCCATCCTGAATCTTTCTGCCCTCTTTCCCACCTGGAATGAGACAGCAGTATTATGGGAACTGAAAGTGAGTGGCACAGGTATTAGTGTTGATGCAGGAGGGGAGATGTCCCGAATGAGTGAGTTAGCAGCGCGGAGGGCAGTCTGGGTTAGTGATGTCAGGAGTTGGGATGGGTGAGAGTGAATGAGGGAAGATGCAGCAGACAATAGTGAGAGCAGTAGAGCATGAGCCTTGGTGGGAAGTGGTTCTAGTAGTTCAGGTAGAGTGAGTGCGTGCTGTCAGAGAGTGAAGATGATGGTAATTGCCCAGGCGGTGTGCAAAAGGACATTGAGCTTCTTTCTGGGCATTCCTCCAGATGACCAAGACTGCTTTATCCTCAGACCGGACTGGCATGGTGTAGTATCATGGTCTCCACTGCTGACCCTGTGAGAGGAGGCAGTCCAGCATTGGCACCAGTCTGTCCAGGAGAGTGCCCACTGTCTGCAACATCCAATGCAAATGTCAGCGATTGTGTAGGGCACTTCCAAACTCTCAGTGCGTGTCTGGTTACACAACCGGTTTTTAAAGATGGCAGCAGTGCAAAGGATGCTGGACTTTTAGCAGATATCCACTGAGAGGCGGGATGTTTCAGGCATGATGCATATGAAGATGCTGCAGCAATCAGACATGGTGGATGCTATGGAAGCGGTGTCAGTGATTAGTGAGGTGACTTTGGTAGGACACGGTGACAGGACTCACTCAACGAGGAACCTTCCAAATAAACTTGATGCAATTCAGATTGAACTAAAAGCTGTAAGATTCAGCCCCAGTATATCTGCTCCTCACCTGACTTTATGGTATCATTTTCATATAAATAGCTGAGTGCTATTTTGACAGCAAAGTCTGGTCCAGTGTTTATGCAACTGCCTAGAGATGAGATATGTCTGTGAACAGATCTAAATGAGCCTCCAAGGCAGCAATACCACCGTGTTTACTTTCACACAAATACAACAATGTAGTTCTAACAGCGCCATCTGTCAGATAACCATCAGGCAAAAACTCCATCTCAAATCACGTAAACTGTGCAATTAAATGGAACTCTAGGCGTGACAACAGCTTAAGGTGTAAATAACGCAAAACATAAGTCAATTCCATTCACCGTTTTTCTCTACACCTTAATATGTTGGTAGTTTGATTTGAAATCATTGGTACTGGATCTGTATGAATCACACTATGCCTTTTGTAGCCTTGCACATAGAATCAAACCTCCATGCTCCTGTGTGGTAGTCAACTGTTAACAGAGATTGGATAGAACAGAGATCAGTGATAATTGCATGAATGTCAGTCACAATCTGTGGACATTTACGAGGACATTAAATATGTGCACAGGGTGTTTTGTGAGTTCATCTGCAACAAAATGGGAGAGAATGCACTGTCTAAAAGGCTGGTTAGAGCCTATTCAATGATAACCATCAAATTGGACTCATACTTAAGAAGGAAATATATTGCGGGGTTATGAGAAAAGGGGAGAGGGCATTTAACTGTGTTCAAAGGGCTGACATCAGTATGATACCTTTTCCTCTATAACGGTTCAAAAAATTACTGGGATTTCAATCAACTGCCAGGAAACGGTTAATGAAATATTTTCAATCCTATTATGCCAAACGCAGTCTTTAACAATAAAACAATGAATTGTGTTGAATTCTATTCTCCAAAAAACAATGTTCTAAAAGGATGCGATTCAAATCAAAACTTGAATGTATTTATTTGTTGGATCCAGCAGTTTCTGGAAACTTGCCAAGGCATGGAGTTTTGCCAGATTAGAATTCTGAAGTGGGACAAGTACTGTATAGAGATATCGCTAAACACTGGGGCATTCGCATTACATCAGATCAAACTGAAAGTTACTCATTAATTAACTGGCATGTCCTGTTTTACAAGAGCAGATACAGAAAGCACAAGTTCAACAAGCTGGTCATTAGCAAACCTGCAGGTTTATTTTTATCCTGTGCTTGATGAAAATAAGGTATATAATTTGAAAGGATTCAAATCAAAAATGCGAGAACGGTTCATAACTCAGGTAACAGGCGATAAGGCTGTGAGTGACGTTGCTGCAAAGGTCTGTTTAAAATCTGTCAGAACCAAACATTGCAGAATCATTGCAGCCAAATAGGAATATACAAAGAACAACAATGTGGAAATAACATGGCTTTTACGGGAAGCGCAGGAAGAGGCCAATCCCAGAACTGGACGGTGAAGCACACTGATAAACAAGATGTGGGTGAGTGGAAAAACATAACACAAGGCAGGCTGATTCCCATTAAAATGTATAGCAAGACTGTAACTCTTTCGAAAAGTATGTTGAGAATTCCAACTAAACGAGGACAGCATTTAGTTTCCCTGAAGCAACAAAGATCACACGGTCAATAAAAACAGTTATCTTGCACATGAATGTTTGTAAAAGATCCAAGTGAGTTTATAAACAGGTGTTGAAAGTGAGGAAATAAAAGTGGATGATTGACAAAATATTCAAGCTAATGAATTACAGACATGCAACATCACAACATTTGAATTTCAGCAGCTCAGCTCCCAACATCTTAAGTCCTAAAGAGGGAAACAAGGAATATAGAGTCATAAAGCTATACAGCATGGAAACAGACACTTCAGTCCAACTTGCCTGCAATGACAAGATATCCAAAATTAATCTAGCCCCATTGCCTATAACCCTCTAAATCCTTCCTATTCAAAATATCTTTATTCATTTCATAAACTGAGAAGTGTAGGGATGTTTAAAAAACATAGCATTAAAGTTTATACATTTCAATCATTAATTTCATGTAAATATACCCATTCATAGACTTTTCTTTCCCCATATCTCTCTTTAGACCGTTTATTTAATCTAACTTGCACCAAATTGTGAGGAGATAGATGAGCAAATTTATAGGCTGTTAAGTGGCCTTGCAAGAATCGCAGGGCAGTGATAACAGGAACATCAAATATCCTAATTAGACCGATGCAGCATAGTCGTCTCCATCAGCTGGTTGCTTGGCCTGTGCAATGTCCAGCAACATTGCAACGAAAAGTGCCAGTGCACTCTAAAGTGCAGCGAGAATGTGAGTCAGAGGCTGATACATGCTGGATGCCTTTATCTTTGGTTGGGATTTCATGCAGTCACTGCTTGTGGGGAATACCCTGAAGTGTTGTTGACTGATGTTCAGTGGAGTCCTGGATGAACAAGAGACGAACTGGAGATACCAAACACCTGTCTTCCATGTTGGGAATTGTCACCATGCAGTTTCCATGTGATTCAAGGAAGAATGGGAAACAACATATCAATGAGGCAAGACTAACCAATAATAGGATGTTAATACTTGCAAATCGGTCTCTCAGTAATCCCTAATGAGAGTCTCTACTCACCATTCAGCACTTACTTTAGAAATTATGCTTTTTGCTGCCAACAATGAGATTTGCATCATTGCCAATGTCCCAGAGTTGTCCCAATTTTCTTGCCCATGCCCATGTTGTCCAATGCCTGGGAACATTTCTCCCAGTATTTTCTTTTCAATGTTCATACTGGTCCTATGGTTTATGTGTGGTCCCTGGGAATGCACACTGAGATAAGATGAGCTAGAGGATGATCAACTTGATGACGGTATTCTTTGGTCCATTTAAAACTTGCTGATCTTCTGGTGTAAAGAGTTATTGACAACTGAGTGGTGCAGACTGGCACATTCGAAAGTCCAGGGTTATGGGTTAAGGGATGTGTCAAATCTTGGAGCAGGCACCTCAAAGGCAAAGTGGTGAAAGCCCATTGTCTAAAGCCCTCCTGCCATAGAGCACTAATAGGGCAGAAACATAAAATCCTGAGGCTATATGTACAAGAGGATATTTGACATGACATGCAAATGCACATTGCGATTCTATCCCTCAATCATAAGTGTCATGAGTCATGTCACATACTGAGTTGAAGGAAACTGATCCGTATGTATCAAATTTCAAACATAATGTAATGTACTAAAATTTATCTTTGAGGGATCTTGATCAGATAGGCCAATGGGCTGAGAAGTGGCAGATGGAGTTTATTTTAGGTAAATGAGAGGTGTTGCATTTTGGGAACGCAAATCTTAGCAGGACTTATACACATAATGGTAATGTCCCAGGGAGTGTTGCTGAACAAAGAGACCTTGGAGTGCAGGTTCATAGCTCCTTGAAAGTCACAGGTAGATAGGATAGTGAAGAAGGCGTTTGGTATGCTTTCTGTTATTTGTCAGAGTATTGAGTACAGGAGTTGGGAGGTCATGTACAGGACATTGGTTAGGCCACTGTTGGAATATTGTGTGCAATTCTGGTCTCCTTCCTATCGGAAGGATGTTGTGAAACTTTAAAGGGTTCAGAAAAGATTTACAAGGATGTTGCCAGGGTTGGAGGATTTGAGGTATAGTGAGAGGTTGAATAGGCTAGGGCTGTTTTGTCTGGGGCATCGGAGGCTGAGAGGTGACCTTATAGAGGTTTATAAAATCATGAGGGGTATGGATAGGATAAATAGGCAAAGTCTTTTCCCTGGGATGGGGGAGTCCAGAACTAGAGGTCATAGGTTTAGGGTGAGAGGGGAAAGATATAAAAGAGACCTATGAGGCAACTTTTCACGCAGAGGGTGGTACATGTATGGAATGAGCTGCTAGAGGATGTGATGGAGGCTAACACAATTGCAAATTTTAAAAGGCATCTGAACGGGTATATGAATAGAAAGGGTTTAGAGAGATTTGAGCCAGGTGCAGGCAAGTGGGACGAGATTAGCTTGGAATATCTGGTCGGCATGGATGAGTTGGACCAAAGGGTCTGTTTCCGTGATGTACATCTCTATGACTCTAAAAATGAAAGTGTTCTGTTTCTGGTTCTGGCACCATGAAATTAGTAGAAGAACCTGGACCTTAATCAATGCACAGGCTAAATTATCTATCGCATTTCCAAAGCCCCTCCCCCAGTCCCTCCTCCCTACCTTTTATCTTAGCCTGCTGGACACACTTTCCTCATTCCTGAAGAAGGGCTTATGCCCGAAACGTCGATTCTCCTGTTCCTTGGATGTTGCCTGACCTGCTGCGCTTTTCCAGCAACACATTTTCGGCACAGACTAAATTAAGTAAATATTCTGGACCCAGCTTTCAGCTCTCTGCCATTCAGGAAGGGACAGTTCTCATTCCACTGCGTGTGAGAATGGTCTCAAGTGGCAAAATCAGAACAAAGTCCAGCAAGTCAGGTACATTTCAGTGGGAGAGTACATGAGGAACAGTAGCCATAATGTTAGGTTTAGAATAGTAATGGGAAGGACAATTAACATTAAAATATCTAATTGGTAGAAGGCTGAACTTCATCGAGTCAGAAAGAGATTTGGCTCAGGCAGTTTGTAATCCCAGAATGAGAAACAAACTATTAATTAAACGATAGAAAGCCATTAATGTGGGGATAGCTTTGGTACAGAGTAGCTCCATTTCCACTCGGAAGAAAGGGAAGAACATTCATCCAGAGCTCCCTGGAGATCGAAAGATAATAATTTTACTGTGACGCAGAAACAAAGGCACTTTGGAATAATGTAGGGTTCATAATACAATGGAGAAACAAGCTAAATATAAACATACAGTGAAAGTCTAAGGAAAGGAATGCCAAAGAGATAGAATAGGAATTCGGGTTTTTTTAAACACAGTAAAAGGTAGTAAAAGGCAGAGTGAAACAATTAGTTGGAGGCATTAATGAGTACTTCACAGCTGCTTCAGACTGCTGGTAAAGGAGGGGTCAGGATTAATACTATATAGAACAGAAAGGCATAAGGCAGAGTTGTTCTTTAAAAAGTTGAGAATCTGAGTCTGGATGGGATGCATCCCAAGATCTTGGGAGAGATTGTAAATTCATCTTAAAGTGTCTAAAAGGTTCATTTTTGATTGAGTGCAGTTAGCACTGTGATGATGTCATGTGGATGAATTCAGAATAAAGGCGGAGGCAGTTCTGCAGCTGGTGTGCTCCTAACAGACCCTGTAGTAATGTAGGTCATGTTCAGCTAATCTAGAAATTATTGCAGCAACCCAATAAAACTCTTCTATTTATACCAGAAAGGTGGATATCCACATTGATGAAACGAGATGACTGGGAGAGAATTCCAGTGCCTTTCACCAAGAGTTGGAGATGCTGGTGTTGGACTGGGGGCTAACACCTTCAACATATTGTCTAGCTAACACCAATTGTTATAGTTAACCTGAGAATGTAACTTTAAAAAAAAAAGTTTTATGATTTACACATGAAAGAAGTGAAACTATTGTGGTATTTGAACAAATGAAAGACTCAACAGACAATCAACGTTACATCACACTGTAAACTTTTGCTATAAATTCTGTGCCTTACAATGATGTCCTTCACAATCACCTGATGAAGGAACGGTGCTCCGAAAGCTAGTGCTCCCAATTAAACCTGTTGGACTATAACCTCGTGTTGTGTGATTTTTAACTTTCATCAAGAGAGCTATGTGGAATCTTAGAGGTGATGCTATATTTCATTCAAAAGATGGAACTTCTGCTACTGCAGCACTTCAATAGCACTGATCTGCAAACATCAGTGCAGTTTATGTGCTCGAGCTGTTGTTCAAGGGTGTAAGGGTCTGAAAGGTTAATGTTGAGATGTGTATTAAGTAGCACCCAATAGAACTTGGCTGGAAAAGAACAACTGTGGACCTTGACAGAGTAAGATCTAACACTGAGGTCTTCCCTCATGGACATGTAACATTGTCTAACATACAAATGTAAATTGAACAAAGTTGCTTTCATGCCATAGTCTACATCTTCTTTATGGAGGAAGAGTTCTTCTTGTTAATCTACAAAGTGGGGAGTCCTTCATGAAACCAGACAACCCACTACCAGTTAGGTAAGTCCTTACCAGGAAAGAGAATGGTTGCAGCAAATGTACCAAATACATCTTATACCAAAATGAGCTGTGGTGAGAATCTATCATACAGCACTGGCCTCTAGTTTAGAAAATGGACCCACAACCAACCAATTTAGAAGCATAGATGCAAAGCTATGCACTTTTATTTTTCTTTAATTCATTCACAGGGTATGGGCATAGGAGAGCATCAACTGGAAATTCATACCTTTAACTGTCCAGTAAATGGAACCATTCCTCTGATTAAAGACCAATGAAATTATTGAGATTTTTCCAGCTGTTTTTGTATAATTGCTGACATTAATGTTGATGTTAGTTTTTGGTTGAATGACTGAAATAAAAGTTGTCCACAATATTTATTATATAAAGAGAGTATATTGTGTCATATCCATGACAAATGCATACAGAATGAATGACTACACTAGTCACAGACTTATCAACAGGAAACATGCTGTTTGTTCAATTGTGTACAAAATTCCATTATTTAGTACGAAGATGATGTGACATAACAAAAATAGAGCACATTGGTGCAACTAATTATATTTATAGTTTAATATGAGATAATTTCAATGTGGTTGATCCCAACTTTGTGCTGATAATCAACATCATGTACCGATATTTTTTCTGTAGTTTTGTTTATAATTGAACATAATTATGTAAAGAAGACTTACTTTCCTTAGATAACTTAGATTCCACCATCTACTTACCAAATGTCTTATAAATGTACAGTCCATTTAATTATTTTGAAAAAGGAAGTGCAAATTCCCTTACTGGTGTCAATGGAAATCTATTTCCAAGAGTTTCCCTGGAGCGTTGGAGGCTGAGGGGTGAGCTTTTGAAGGTTTACAAAATTATGAGGGACATGGATAGAGTAAATAGGCAAAGACTTTTCCCTGGGATCGGGGAGTCCAGAACTAGAGGGCATAGGTTTAGGGTAAGAGGGGAAAGATATAAATAAAAGAGACCTAAGGTGCAACTTTTTCACGCAGAGGGTGGTACGTGTATGGAATGAGTTGCCAGAGGAAGTGGTGGAGGCTGGTACAATTGCAACATTTAAGAGGCATTTGGATGGGTATATGATTAGGAAGGGTTTGGAGGGATATGGGCCGGTGCTGGCAGGTGGGACTAGATTGGGTTGAGATATCTGGTCGGCATGGCCAGGTTGGACTGAAGGGTCTGTTTCCATGCTGTACATCTCTATGACTCTATGACTCTAAACCACACCCAAACAGAATTGGTCATTTTCTAAAAGGAGCACCCTTAGCCATTCCGGCCCTGATTGCTATCAGTGTGTTAACAAAATATTTCTTCATCATTATTGTACTGGAATCCAATCAGTTTTATATGTCAAGCTTCATGTACTTTAAGCAGGTGGCTAAGTGGCTGGCCCTGCTGCCTCAGAGCACCAGGGACCCAGGTTCAATTCCAGCCTAAGGTGGCTGTCTGTGTGGAGTTTGTATGTTCGCCCTGCGTCTGCACAGGTTCTCCGGTTTCCCCCCCTTCACTCCAAAGACATGCCATGGTTGTCCGTAGTGTCCAGGGATATGCAGGCTTGGTGGATTAGCTATGGGAAATGTGAGGTTACGGGGATAGGGTGGGAGGGTCTGGGTGTGATACTCTTTGTAGAGTTGGTGTGGACATGATGGGCTAAATGACTTCTTTCTGCACTGTTGGTATTCTATTAGTCAAATATTCGAAACGGATAAAGTATTGGGAGGCTGGTACAGAATCTTAGGTGAAAACAGGGTACATCATGATGTCCCGTCCCACTTTCCGCTCAGATAAAGTACTGTCAGTCATGCAGTTTAGGTACACACTGGAGAAAAAGGAAGTTATGTTGGAGAATATGTTGGAAACCAATGTGATAGAGAAACCGGGAGTATGGAATGGAATCCTTGCACAGAGTAGAGTGTGAGGAGATGTTTTCCAGGTAACAGGGAGAGTTCAGGCCACTTTTCTAGCAAGAAGCAGAGAGCTTTCAGACAATCCTGATGGGGAATGGAGGTGTGGATTGCACTTCCATGATGAAGAGCCAGTGGCTAGGACCAGGTGACAGGAAGCAGTGGAACCGCTAAAGTCTGAAGAATCACAAATGTAAGTGGAGAGAGACTGGACAAAGAAAATAGAATCCAGAAAGGAAGAAATAAGTTCTATGGCGAAGGTATAGACTGGAGTGATGTGTCTGTTAGGGACTCCTGTTTGTGGATTTTGGACAGGAGATAGAAGCAGGCTCTGTGGGATTGGAGGACTATAAGCTGGGAAGTTGTGGAGGGGAGATCTGCAGAGATCTGAGGTCAGTGACAGTCTGCAAATAATTGATTGATATCCATGGTGTGGTCATAATCTAGAGGGGCAGATAGGAGGAAGTGTCAGAGAGGTGCTCAGCCTCTGTAAGTTAAGGTTAGACATGAGAGAATGAAGTGCAGCAAGTTCAGAGGGAGACAGTTTAGAGTGGGTGAGTGGAGTCAAGGAATTGAGACAGTTGATGTCATGTTGACAGTTCTCGATGAAAAGATCCAGTGGAAGTAAAAGGCCAAAGAATAGGGTCTAGGTGGCGTGAGAGTATTGGAGATGGGTTAAAAGATTCATGGAGCAGGGAGACAATTCTTGTCCAAAGAAGTGAGCACAGAGGTGAAGCTAATGGATCAAGAGTTCAACATCACATTGTGCCCAAAATTCATTGAGGTGCAGACATAATGGGATGAAACCAAATCTTTTGCTGAACACAGATCATTTAGTAAATTAAAATAATTTGGGAAAAAAATTATTTCAGGTTTTAACTTTGAGTTCTAACTGCCTGGACAAGTTATGTCTTATTGATTATAATGTAACTGAGATTCTTAACAGCATACCAAGCTTTTATCTGAGGTTGTGATGATATGAACTGATGTTTAGGTGCCTAAAAATAGTAGCACTGCATGTGGTGCTCAAAACCACAACCCTGAGGTTAAAACCCTCCTGTTCTATAACTGGGCTAGCAGGACATAGAACCAAGGCCAACCTCACCTCTGTCATCGAGTTGCAGATGACACTTGTATGAAAGCACACTCCGATGTGGTGTTCCAAGACAACATTGATACATTCAGAGGTGTATGAAAGAATAGACCTTAGGCTGAACAACCACAAGTGAAAGGTCCTCTATTAACCTGCTCCATATCACATCCTGTCCAAGATCCTAGGTGAGTCACTGGAAAGCATGGGTCAATTCTCACACCTTGGAGAACCTATCCCAGTGAGCACAAACCTTGATGACGCAATTAAAGATTGTCCAGTGTGCCAGCATCACCGTTGGCCATCTGAAGATCATCATCAAGCCCTGCACCAAGCTCAGGGTCCACAGGCCAGTATTGCTACCTGACCTTTTATATGCATCAGAGACATGAACAATGTATAGTGGGCACACCAAATCCCAAGATAAATACCATCAGTGAAGCATCTGCTAAAGCTTGTAAAGGCTACAGCACTCCACTATAAGTGTCCTCACAAAGCCCAACATCCCAATTGTTTATTGTTGATCAGCTGCACTGTGGGTGAGTGGGCGCATTGTTAGCATGTCAAATTTAAGACTTCCAAAACAAGCTCTCAATCTGAGCTTTGTCATGACAAGTGGTAACCAAGAGACCAGAGAAAAAGCTTCAATGATGTTTTCAAAGCCGCCCTTTAAAACTACAATATTCCCACTATCTCATGGAAATCTCTTGTATGAGACTTCCCAGACTGAAGAAGGAGCATTGACAAAGGTGATGGGCATCTTGAGCATCTCCAACAAGCTCAGCTAGAGGCCATCTGCAAACAGTGGAAACATCATGAGAAACCCTAAGCATCCTGCCTACCTACCTTTTCAAACACCAACTGCCCTATCTGGGGCAGGATGTTCAACCCATCACCATCTGGTCACTTCACCCAGAATCCCAGAATCAAGTCATCCTTGGTTCTCGCAAGACAGACTAAGAGAAAGAAGTATTTCAGGATTACTATTAACCATTCTCAGTGGTCCTGAAATCTTATATTGTATGGAATAAATACATTTCACCATTATGATTGAATCCAAAATGGCTAACGTTTATCTTTGTAATCATCACCCTCCCATGATCAGCTTAAATAGAGCCATAAAATGATGTCCTGTATATGGTCAAAATTAAGCCTCCAGGGGTACATTTTCTTAAAGGGGGGAAGGCAATAGTTCAAGTTTCCTAGCCAACTTTCCTCTTTCAAGCATGAACTAAGCATTGTTCCAGTGGCACTTTATGAATACATGATTGCTGCTGCTTCATTCTAAATGACTCGATTTCCAAGTAGCTTAATTTTGTATTGTTTTCTTTTTCAATTTTATTTTCGTCATGGTACCTTCGGGATGAGAACCAGATTCGTCTAAAGAAATTAAACCAATCTTTTCGACACTTAACAAATGGTAAAATTGTTACATCTGCCAGGGAGACATTAATATGTAAATTGCACCTTTGTACAATTTGCTGTTTACAATTGTTCAATGATTTCACTGAGGCTGTCAAAACAGAGCAACAGTTAAAATTATTTCAGCAGCTATTAGCTGAGCAATAGTCCATCTCTGATATTGCATTAGGATTGTTAGTTGTTCACTCGGTGTATTTCAAAACATGTGGAACATACATTGCCAAGTCACTTTGCCCAGATGACCAGTCTTTTCCAAAATCAACATAGAAAGGGAGATATGGAGAGGCAGAAACCTCCACTGAGCAATGGTTGATTATTTAAAAAAAAGCACAGTGAAATGTGGTAACGTCTGAAGAAGAAATCATTGGACAATATAGAACAAGGTACAGAACCGAAGCTGTCAATCATCTCATCTATCCAAGCTCCTACGTGAGTATACGATCAGTGGGAAGGTGACGGACCCTGTCTATCTTGCAATTTCCCAATCTTTCATAAAGTTTCGGATCCCACTCCTAATGCAGAAAACCAGTGAAACCCACTTCTGAAATTTTTTCCAAAATTGTGAGCTCCTGCTTTTTCTAGCATCCCAGGAACCTTCATGGGCAGATAAGAGTCAATCACATTGCTGTGAGTCTGGAGTCACATATAGGCCAGACTAGGTAAGGATGGCAGTTTCCTTCCCTAAAAGGCATTGGTGAACCAAATGGCTTTCTCCAACAATTGGCCATGGTCATTGTTAGACTCTTACTTCCAGCTTTTTGTTTAATTATTGAATTAAAATTCAACAGTCTGCCATGGCGGGATTTGAATACAGGTCCCCAGAACATTATTTGGTTCTCTGAATTAATAGTCTAGCAATGATGCCACTAGGCCATTTCACTCTAAGGAGCTGATCTATCAAATCAGCATGAGTGTCACTGTTTCTGTGTTGCTTTAGACTTCAGTTGACAACTAAAATGAACAAGGAAAGAGGAATAAAATAGCAATCTCCTAGTGCCCACAGACTTGAAGCTCCACACAAGATGACCGAGAAGCTAAGAGATACAACTTGCAGAAAATCCTATCTGACACATACCATCCACCGAGAGAAATGTCCTTTATGTATTCAAGCTCAATGTTTCTGGAGGCTCAGGGTGTGGCAACCTGCTGGTACAAAACCTGCCATCATCCAATCCTGGTAGCTATGCTTTGGCAGCAACTGTCAGAGTAACCACAGCTCTTGATGTCCTTTTCCTTTACATCTTTTCAGGGCTTTACCAAAGACATTTACAGGATTCTCCAATTGCCACCAGGATGCACATGAGGGGTGATTTGTTTACCAGTCGACACAGTCAGAATGAGATAACTTGCAGCTGTATGGCTGCGGCTGGCCTCCCATAGGTGAAGGATGTCATCAACTGCATGCATTGGGTAAATAAGGGATCTATAGATTACCTTGGGAGATGCATCCACTGCAAGAGGTCACACTCCATCACTGTGCAGCTTCATTGCAAACACCACTAAAACACTGAAGTGGGAGTGTGCAGGATACCCTGAATGCTGTCATGATACTTTCTTTTTCTTGGAGTTTATTCATTCAGGGAATGAGGGTGTCACTGGCTGGGCAGCCTTTATTGCAGATCCCAAACTGCCCAGGGGACAGTTGAGAGTCAACCACATTGCTGTGTGTCTGGAATCACATGTAGGCTAGACCAGGCAAGGATGGCAAATTTCATTTCCTTAAAGACATTAGTGAACCAGATGGATTTTTCCAACAGTTGGTAATGAATTTATGGTAGTCACTACACTCTTAGGTCAAGATATTTATTGAATTCAAATTTTACCATCTGCCATGGATTCAAACCCAGGTCCCCAGATGTTATCGGGTTCTCTGGATTAACAGGTCAGCAACAATACCACTAAGCCATCAACTCCCTGATATTGTTGTCCCTGGAAACAGACATAACAGCTGGCTGCTGGGAAACAAATGGCATCAACTTCAAACATTCCAACAGTCTACTCATCTGACAATGGAGAAGCCATAAGCCCAACCTCGATGACACCAGCGCAAAGAAGTCCTGAAAATAACCAAGGCTGCCTTTCACTGCATTGTTCAATCATCCTGGAGCTATCTGGGAAGTCTCCACCGTCTCAGCTTAGATAGCCATACACACAAGGACTTCACCGGTGTCCAGGATATCCTGCTTTGCAGCTGCCAGTTGAGAGAGGGGTGCAAAGCAACACCAATGCCTCCACCTTGTGATCTATCTTGCCCTGAAGGAAAAGATGTTTATGGGTGAGAGTCATGTCACATGTTGATGGATGATTGAAGAACATTTACCATTTGGAGGCTATGAAAGGAAGGTTGGCATTACATAAATGTAAGGGTTGATATCAGTGATGGATGAACAGTTGGGGAAATGAGGAACTGCATGGTTTGACAAGGATGAGTACACATCATGGCTGCAATGAACACAAGCAGAAAGAATGAGAGAGATAATAGGCACTCCAGAACAAAAGTGCCATTGCACTCACCTTTTTTTTACCTTTCGCGTCTTTCAGTCTGGCATCAGTGCTGTTGACCTCACAGGAACAAACATAGGAATGTTAAAACATGGGAACTGGAATACACTGCTTAGTTCCGCCGGCCTGTTCTGTAGTACACTGAAACCATGGGTGACCTGCAACCTAATTCCGTGTCCTTATATTTCTTAAAACCTTTAACAAAAGCCTAACAATCACAGATTGCAAATTGAAAATGGATTTAGCGTCAAGGGTAGCTTGCAAAAGAAAGTTCCAAATTACTATCACCCTTTGTGCAGAGGTGCATAGGCATCCTTATTTTCTTCCTGAAAGGTTGGGGCTCAGGTTTTGATTCTATCCCTTAATCCTGCACTCCCAAACCATCACAAATAATGTCTCTCAATATACTCTATCTGTTCCCCTTAATATATTGGAAGTCTCCCCATCTAAGCCTTCTAAATTCCAGGGAATACAACCCTAACTTGTGAAACCTCTTCTCTAAATTGAACATAACGGACTAACATACAAGCCATCAGCCATTTCAGTTCAGGAGCAAATTACTGCAGGTGCTGGAATCTGTAAGCAAGCTAACATTTCGAGTTCAGATGACTCTTAGCTTGCTCTCTCTCCATGAATGCTGCCTGGCCTGCTATGATGTCCAGCACTTTATGTTTCCAGCGGTTTTAGTTTGGTCGCCTATCCCTGTGCCTTTTTTACACAAATATTTAGCCCCCCACGTTTCATTTCTAATGAAGAACTCCCATGATAAAACAAAGAACTGCGGGTGATGCAGATCTTGAATAAAAGCAGAAATCGCTGGAGAAATTCAGTAGGCCTGACTGTGCAGGGAAAGCAGAATCAACGTTTCGAGTCTGTTGACCTTTCTTCAGAACTGCTCTCATGTGGTTTTAGGAATTTCCATACTCTGTTTTGAGAGTTGAGAGTTACACAACAATCACATTCACTGATAGCAGACCAGTAAACTTGTCTGATCTCAAGGCACTTGAGGGGAAAGTTTTCCAAGTAATTTGCATGGAGGCCACTGGGAGGATAAGTAAGGGAGTGCTAATTGAATCCTTGCCAGCCAAGCAGAGTTTAGTTTCCTCTTCTCCCTTCTATTTAACAATTAATTAACTGTTAAAGGGCCACAACATTGGCACTTCTGCTGCCAGGACCAACTTCAGGAATTTCACAGCAACTTTGTTTCAACGTGCTCTCTTTTCTTCCTCCAGGTCTGCATGAAGGTGACATGCCTGATACCAGGCAGCAGCAGGAAGCAGTCGTGTCACATAAGAACCCTATCAAGAACTCCGGACTCACATCTGGGAGAATCAGATGGAAGGAAATCAGCAGGAAGCATCTGGCGGGGAACTGAGCAACTAAGGGGAGGAGCTGCTGGAGTTGGCAGGAGAACAGCTGCAGCAGGATGAGGCAAAGGGGGAGGCTAGTTAACTTCTCTCCCGAGCTGTGTTGTGAATTGGCTGAATCACTTCATGGAGACCTTAACAAATCTTTAAAGCTGTCTGCACAGAATGGCCAGTCATCTGTTTAAGTCTATAAGAGGTTTGTGAACTCTGATAAGTCTCCAAGAACTGATGCAGTTTTACTTGTCAATACTGTGTCTGTTGTGGTTAATCATTTTGATTCCGAGGTGCGGAATGTTTTCACATGCTGTCCACAATCTGTGAGGGATTTGATAAGGAATGCTTGTTATCAGGCTTGATGCTGTTCAGTAATCCTCAAAGATCCGGATCATTGTATCTGATAAGAACAATATGGCATGAAGCATAGAAACACGAATGCCTGACTTTTCAAGAAGGCCTTTTATCTTTCCTAGTAAATCTATCAGAGGACTAAAAGTAGGTGGAGAATCTTACATTGTCATGGTAACCCAGCTGAACCAAGTGAGGTATCATGATTGGAGTCACTGTCGCCAATCTGTGTTGCTGAACTTGGTCACAGTAACCTATATCAGGAGAGGAAGAATGCCCAGACAATAGAAGAGAGCTTGGTCTTAGTTAAACAGATCATGTCCATGACGTATTAGTTAGCAGCTAGTTACTCCAATCTATGGAGAGAAATAGTTAACCACTATGTGCTCAGAGGGGCCTTCAAACACAAACAGGACACTCCCAACTCATTCTCATGAGCTTGGCAAGAGAATTAGCGAGAGTCAATGGGTTCCTTCTTTCTTGTTCCATCTTCCTCCTGTTTAGTGATTCCTGACCATTATGGCTGAAGTTTGAGATCGAGCTCAGGGTGACCTTGATATTGTTGTCAACGATATTGATTCAAAGTGAGGGAGGAATAATGGGTCTGTCAACTCAAAACAATAATCATCAACAATAGTGCAATATTGTCTGTGTTCAAAATAGGTTTTCATAACTTAAGCCACTAACTTTCTTTTCTGTCCAGTCATCTGCAAAATATTGACCTGTGGTGAAATATTCCAGCTCTTTTTTTCCTGAAGAGGTATACCAGACTCAAAATGTTAACTCTGCTATTTTTCTTTGCTACCAGACCTGTTGAATTTCTCCAGCATTTGTTAAAATTCGTTTCCGGGATGTAGACATGGCTGGCTGAGCCAACATTTATTGCCCATCCCCAGTCACCCTTGAGAAGATAGTGGTGAGGTGCCTTCTTCAATCACTGCAGTGCATGTGTTGTGGGTTGACCCAAATGCTGTTAGGGAGGGACTTTCAAGGACAGTAAAGGAATGGTGTTATATTTTCAAGTCAGGATGGTGAATGGCTTGGGGGGAAGTTTCTGGGTGGTGGTGTTCTCATGTATCTGCTGCCCCCTGTCCTCTGAGATGAAAGTGGTTATGGGTTTGAAAGGTGCTGTCTAAAGATCTTTGGTGAATTTCTACAATGCATCTGTAGGTAGTACGCACTGCTGCTACTAAGCGTGGGTGATGGAAGGGGTGGATGTTTGTAGATGTAGTGCCAATCAAGCGGGCAGCTTTGTTCTGGATGCTATCGAGCTTCTTGAGTTTTGTTGGAGCTGCACCCATCCAGGCAAGTGGGACTATTCCATCACACTCATGATTTGTGCCTTGTAGGCAGTGGACAGACTATGGGAAGGCAGGAAGTGAGTTACTCACCACAGTATTCCCAGTCTCTGACCTGGTCTTGTTGCCACTGTGTTTATGTGGTGAGTCCAATTGAGTTCTGGCCAATTATAGTTCTTGGACTTATGATAGTGGGGGATTCAATAATGGTAACACCACTGAATATCATGGGGTAGTGGTTAGTTTGTCTCTCATTGAAGATGGTGATTGCCTGGCATTTGTATGTCATGAATGTCACTTGTAACATGTTAGCCCAAGCCTAATTAATGTCCAGATTTTGTTGTATTTGAACACAGACTGGTTCAGTATCTGAGGAGTGGAAAATGGTGTTGAACATCATGCAATCCTCGGTGAACATCCCCACTTTGGACCTTATGATGGAGGGAAGCTCATTGATAAAGCAGGTGAAGGTGGTTGAGCCTTGGACACTATCCTGAGGAACTCCTGCAGAGATGCCCTGGAGCTGAGATGACTGACCTCTAACAACAACAACCATCTTCCTATATCCCAGGTATGACTCAACTAGTGCCCCTAATATCCATTGATTCCAGTTTTGCGAGGGAATCAATGGGTATCAATGGGCATCCTCTCTGTGCTTGATCCACCAGTGTAAGGTTGTCAACAGTTGAACTGGAGATGGTATCTGCTGATATATAGAAGCTTGCTTGCTTGTATTGGTCTTGTATGCAAATCACATGAGATGAAGACAAAATTGTTATATCTGCAGAAGCATTTTTGCGAATTTGTTTTTACTCCAACAATGAGATTAGCAGTTTATGACCAGTCTCTATAAGAAGTGTCAGACACTTTATGTAACCTGAAAATCTCTCACAGGTCTATATAACTAAGAGTGCTTCATTTTCAATAACTGCATGCCAAGTCTCTGCATCTGTTAATACTTCAACTGTTTTCTTCAGCTGCTCTTAGAAGAGAATTGTTCCAATAACTCTGTCTGAGGCATCTACAGCAATAAAAGTCAAGAATGATTGTTTCCAGTGGGTAAAGATTCTGCAAAGGTCAACACAACTTTGATCTTCCCCTTGATGTGTGTCTATGCCATACTTGAAACAATTTAAGTATTTCAAGGATTCAGTAATGGGTGCCAAGTAAATATTTTACCAACGTCTGATGTAAAAATTGCAGATGAAGAGTCACCAGACTCGAATGTTAATTCTGCTTTCTTCCCAAAGGTGCTGTCAGACCTGGTGAGTTTTTCCAACAATTTCTGTTTCTTTTTGTTTCAGATTTCCAGGATCTATAGTCTTTTCTTTTATAAAATAAATTGTTAACCATTCTCTGAAAACTTTGCAAATCAGGTAGTGACTTTAGAGCATGGAGCTCTTTAACTGTCCTTGTTTGCTTCATTTAATGCCATCCTTGTTGATGATATGTCCTGGAAATTAGATAGTCCTCGACGAACACACATTATTCATTGAAGGTAAGGCCTGCTGCCAGTAGTCATTTCAAAATTGTATGCACTCTCTGATTATGAATTTCTGTCAGTTCTGCATGGATTGGGATATCCGTAGGCATAGATCACTGTCCAGTCCTTGCAGGATGTTTTATATCATATGTTACATATTCTCTGGAGCTGAGGCAAATCTGTTGTCATAATATCATCCAAAGGGAATGCTGAATGGGGTAAGGCTCACCTAATGAACTCTTCCAAGATCCACTGTTCGCATTAAGCTTAATTGAAGAGCTTGCTGTTAGAGATCTGGAAGCTTTCATCGACAGTAATCATGGGATAGATTTCTCTATCTATTGTGCGTTTGAGAAGTGTAACGTCACAACATATTCTGATAGAATGCTTAGGTTTTGACCCAATGACCATGCTTGAACACCATTGTGTTGGCGCGACACCTGTGAGATGGTGACTATGTTGGTCATCTCCTGAAACTGTGGCTTACAAGGCATCCAGAAGATGGCAGAGTAGGGTTCCTGAGCCGGGACTCATTCACTTTGATTGCTTTTCTTTTCTTTTTACTTATGTCTTGTCCAGAGCTGAGACAGCATAGGCGATGGTGAGGAACTCCAGCACAGATATGCGTGAGCCCAGCGTGGGCATGGTAGTGGCAGCGAGTGAGCCCCTACTTTTTTTTTCCCAGAGCGAACACGGGACCTGGCATCAGGATCAGCCCCAGCCACATTGACGGAGGCAACGTTGGGGGCTTAGGCCCAGCGGCACAGGATGGTGCCTGAGGATTGGCCACTTGGTCACTGGTTGGGTGCAGTGCTGGTGACGGCGAAATAGTATGGAATGGCATCACAGCAACATCGACAAGGTAGGCAAAAGATGATGCCTGAAGAGTGATGACTCCCACCACAGTGCTTGGTTCCAGTGTAGATGGTGGTGAGGCAGTGCAGGAGGGATGGTGGCACAGGTGTTGTTGATGATGGACTCTCTTCAAGCGAGCTCTTTCAGTTTTTTTTCTTATTTTTGAAACTATTCAAAATAGTGCCGGATAGTGGCAACAATAGAAAAGCTTTTCACTCTATTTTACTGTAAAATACAAGTGAAAATTCTTAAAAATCATTCAAAATCATTCATTCCATTAAAGGATGCGGAATCTTCCAACATGTGCTATATTCTGTGTTATGTTTTCCAAAACCAGTGACAAGTTCTTGCTCAAAATGACTCTTTTCTTAGTTTGTGAGCACTTGCATTTGGCAGAGTCAGTGCAGAGAACAGCATGCTTTCTTGCTCAATATTGTGCTCTGCTGATTATGGATGAGATGTACCTTTTCTGAATAAGAATAATCTTTATGCTTCAAATGTGCTGTTGAATTCTCTATAATTTCAGGAGTTGTCCCACCCACCCTATGTAATATGAAGTCAGGATGTTACAACCATTTTTACTTCAACCAAGTGTTTTTCAGACAGTACAGCAATACTTGCTCTGCTGACAAGTTGAAATGAGTTAACCTGTGTGATCTGTGTTATGGAGAAAGTGAGGACTGCTGATGCTGGAGATCAGAGTCGAGAGTGTGGTGCTGGAAAAGCACAGCAGGTCAGGCAGCATCCGAGGAGCAGGAGAATCAAAGTTTCAAGCATAAGCCCTTCATCAGGAATCATGAAGGGCTTATGAAGGACTTCTGCCGAAAACATCGATTCCCCTGCTCCTCGGGTGCTGCCTGACCTGCTGTGCTTTTCCAGCACCACACTCTCGACTCTGATCTGTGTTATATCAAGTTCAGATGGGCCATCTATTACTCCTAATGAAGATTGATTGATATCTTTCAAAGATGCCATATTACCATATAATGTTATGTGTACTATTGAAGATATGTCTTGGCATTCTGGATTATCTTCCAACAATGAAGATGTTAACTTCTTTGTACAAGCAAGCATTATAGGTTCTGTGATTCAATGGTTGTTTTTAACATTCTCTGGAAATGTCCCACTTTCTTACAAAAGTTGCATTGATGCAATAAAGCTGGTCATTGTTTCTGTTTGTGTGCTTTTCTAATCCACATCTGGATTAGAAAATCCAGCATTTGCAGCATTAAAGGATTTAACAATGTTTTGCTCTGGTCTATGAGGTGATGTTTTCAAACCTTCAAAAGTTGACCAAGCCTGATGATCTTGGACTCAATTGGTTTTCTGTTCCCATCAATCTTGTATTGTTTGCAATTTTCAGTATCTGCCCCATCTGGACACGTGATCATTTTTTGATGGTCTGAAATCTGAAAGAGATGTATCAGAAAATCGAATTGCAACTTTGTAATTAATAATTAAAACAACATCTTTACAAAATTCTGACAATGTGTGAAGATCATAAAGCCACAGCAGGTTGTCTCGGTAACTGGAATACTCTTTTCCAATCTCTTCAATCAGGCAGCAGTTACAGAAGCTTGGACACATGCACCAACAGGTTCAACAACAGTTTCTTCCCTGCTGTTATTATACTGCTGAGCAGACCACTCTAATTTCAAATCTAACGTTGATCTTGCTTTTGTGCACCTCCAGTGCACTCATAACTTTGTATGCCTTGCTCTGTCTAAACTCCCTACGATCTAAATGTCCTTGTTTGTATAATCTGCTTGTACTGTTTGCAAATCAAAACTTTTCACTGTACTTAGCTTTATGTGACAACAATAAATCAAATCCTTTATTAGATCCACTTCACTCCATTACACAATTGGTATTTGATTTAAGATAATTTTCAGATGCTCTTACAGTATGATCAAAGACCTCCTTCTGTTCTGTCAGATTCTGTATTTTTTAAAAACATGACCTGTAAACGGATAAGAAAAGTGTGGCACTGGAAAAGCACAGCAGGTCAGGCAGCATCCAAGGAGCAGGAGAGCCAACGTTTTGGGCATGAGCCCTTCATTGGGAATTCCTGACAAAGGGCTTATGCGCGAAACGTCGACTCTCCTGCTCCTCGGATGCTGCCTGACCTGCTGTGCTTTTCCAGCAACACATTCTCGACTCTGATCTCCAGCATCTGCAGACCTCACTTTCTCCCACTGCTCTTTGTACTGTTGAATACTGCATCCACAGAAGCTGACAGACTCGGTATTTTTGAGCTGCTGAACTTTGATAGAGTCATAGAGGTGTACAGCACAGAAACAGAACTTTCAGTCCAAATTGTCCATGCCAACCAGGTAACCTAAATGAATCTGGTCCCATTTGCCAGCACTTGGCCCATGTCCCTCTAAACCCTCCCTATTCACATACCCATCCAGATACCTTTTAAATGTTGTAATTGAACCAGCCTCCACCACTTCCTCTGGCAGCTTATTCCACACACACACACTACCTTCTGCATGACAAAGCTGCCCCTTAGGTCTCTTTTAAAGCTTTCCCTCTCGCCCTAAACCTATATCCCCTAGTTTGGAACCCCCACCCTGGCGAAAAGATTTTGACTATTCAGTCTATGTGCCTCATGATTTTATAAACCTCTGTAAGGTCACTCCTCAGTCTCTGACACTCCAAGGAAAATAGCCCCAGCCTATTCAGCCTGTCCCGAAAGCTCAAACCCTCCAACCCTGGCCACATTCTTGTAAATCTTTTTTTAAACTCTTTCAACTTTCACACCATCTTTCCTGTAGCAGGGAGACCAGAATTGAACGCAGTATTCCACAAGTGGCCTAACCAATGCCCTTACAGCTGCAATATGTACATTAGGTTTTCTGTTTGGACTTTTTTATCCTTTCTTCTCCTTGAATGGGTGTAATTTTTGCATAACTGAAGATGTATTCAAGCTGGCGCTGTCCAGTCAAAGTCCAAATTTCTATTCATCATCTTATGTGTGAAGTACTGTCCACTCCTGCAACCTAGATGGTTCACATAGATTCATCGCCATCTAGGTGAAGCATCAAGGATGTCTTGGGGTCAATTCACTGCCACAAATCCTCCTTACCTGTAATAGTCTCGGATACAACATGGAGAAGCTTGCCCACAGAATGTCTTAGGTAGAAGCTAGGTTGAAGTGTTAGTAAAACAGAGTATGTTTATGGTTTTTGCCATGGTTTTGGTCATCATATTAAAGGAAAGATATTATTTCATTGAAGGCAAATCAGAGAAGGTTCAGTAGGATGATCCCTGGTTTGGAGGGATTGTCTTATGAGCAATGGTTAAACACGTTGGGGCTCTACTCATCTGAATTTAGGAGAATGGGGGCTGATGTCAATGAAACATATAGCATTCTTAAGGGGCTTGACAGGGTAAATGTTTCCCCTTTTGCAAAAGTCTAGGTCCAGAGGGCATAGTCTCAGAATATAGGAGCAACTGGTTAAGACTGAGATGAGGAGGAATTTCTTCTCTCAGAGGGTTATGAGTGTTTGGAACACTTTGGCACATAGAGCTGCAGAGGCAGAGACCTTGTACATATTTCAGGCTGAGATAGATTAGAGTTTTAGAGTCATACAGCTGAGAAACAGACCCATTATCCAACTCGTCCATGCTGATCAGGTTTCCTAACCTAAACTGGCCCAATTTGCCTGTGTTTGGCTTATATCCCTCTAAAACCTTCCTATTCATGTACCAGTGGGAGTATTGATAAAAGGTAAAGTCACCAATGTCTCAACAGACCACAGGGCTGTTCCCTCATCAGAGAGAGATGACTAGTGCTGGTTTAACCTAAGGGTCACCATACCTCCCACAAGGAGGAGAGATTGCAAAGGACAGTCCTTCATTGTAACCCCAGCCAGTGCAGGAATTGAACCCATACTGTTGGTGTCACTCTGCATTACAAAACCAGCCAGGTCTTCCTGGAGACAGTGGCCTATATCCTGATGAGTGCAGATTACATGATATCAGTTAGCCTTTTCAGTTCCTAACTGCATTATACAAGAAAGAACAGCCGCTGTTAACCGAAAGAGGCAGGTAGAGAATGACAGCCGGATTGGCACCAAGTTGATGATCAACATAACAGAACCACCAGATGATATGGCTAAACTTTCTCCCCCTCTGTCATCCAGACAGTCATCTAGCATGCTTCCTTCATTCCCTCTCCTCTGTTCTAAACCTCACCCCCCACAAACATAATAAAGACAGTCACCCTTGTCCTCACCTACCATCCCGCCAATCTCTGCACCCAATGCATCATCCTCAAACACTTCCACTAACTCCAACTGGACTCCACCAACAACATGATCCCCTCCCCACCCTTTCCTGTCTTCCGTAAGGACCAATTCCTTGGTCAGTCTTTGGTTTGTGCCACTCTCCCCACCAAACCCTCCCCACCCCTCCCAAACCCCCAGGATGCAAAACCTGCCAGCACACCACCCACTCTCACCTCCATCCAGGGCCCCAAACTGTCCTTCCAGGTGAGACAGAGGTTCAGCCGCCTCTCCTCCAACCTAGTTTAGTGTATCTGGTGCTCTCGATGTGGTTTTCCGTACATCAGTGAAACCAAATGTAAACTCAGGGCACTTTTTGCCAAGCATCTCAGCCAGGCCTGTAAGGGCCAGCCTGACCTCTCGGTCACCACTCATTTCACTTTCCCTTCACACTCCCGCTCCAACATGTCCATCCTCCATTGCCACAGTGAGTGAGATCACAAATTGGAAGAACAACACCTCATCTTCTGGTTGGGCAGCCGACAGTCCAGACGACTCAACATTGAGTTCTCCAATTTCAAATAACATCCCTTCCCATCCCCCAACTCCCTCGCCAGCTCTTCCCCTTCCCTTCCATTCCTCTAACTGGCACTTCCTTCCAGCTACCAACTGGATTCATTTCTCCAATTGACCACCCAGGCTGTACCCTCAACCTGTGTTCACTTATTACTACTTCACCACTCTGCCTCTCTTCTCATCCAATACCGTCTTGCATCCCTCCCCTTTATCTGCAGCTCCCCCTATAGCTACCCCTATTCTTGAAGAAGAGTTAAACCCCAAACGTTGACTCCACCATCTCCAGATGCTGCCTGGCTTGCTGTGTTCTTCCGGCCTCCTGCCTGTCTACTTTGGATTCCAGCCTCTGCAGTTTTGTTGTCTGTGACCCAAAACCTAGCCTTCAGCACAGATAAGTCAGCAGGTCTCACTAAGGGGCATGAAAATGCCTTTACACTTCTTACCCTCACTGAAATGATATGTAGGAAGAGTTGAGATTACTGGTGGGGATTGAAATAGTCCTGAATTTTAGCTTCTGAAAGATAGTGATATCATTGCAGAAGTGGCTTAAATTTATAGAGTATGGTAAAATTCTACACTGGCAAGTCAACAACGCTTGAAATCTAATAACAAAATGACAGAAACGTGATGACCTTGTAAACTCTGTCAGTTTAACCTTGTGGAAGAAGGAGCCCTGTTAAAATCCATGGCCTATGTTGGTAATAATTAATTCACTGCACTGAATTCAATCCAAGATCTGTGGCAAGAAAAACAATGCATAAATGTATAACTGAAATGTACAATCAACAGTTGTTGACTTGGAACTGGAGAAGAAATTCATGCTGTCAAGCCGTATGGAATATTTTGAAGAAGTAACATAAAGACTACAATCTTTAACGTTGGCCTGACAGAGCCGTAAATGTCTGGGAATTTCACCATATGCTGCACATCAATCTATTAAATGCAAGGTTAGTAGTATAGCAGTATCTCAGCTGTTGAATGCGAGTCTGAGCCAGTGTCTATGAGTGTCGAAGCCAGTGACAGAGATTGTCTGAGCGGAAATCTGTGTGAGTGTCTGAGCTGGGGTCTGTGAGTGTCTGAGCTGGAGTCAGTGTAAGTGTCTGAGCCGGTGTCTCTGTGAATGTCTGAGCTGGAGTCTGTGTGAGTGTCTGAGCCGGATGCTGTGTGAGTGTCTGAACTGGAGTCTGTGTGAGTGTCTGAACTGGAGTCTGTGTGAGTGTCTGAGCTGCAGTTTGTGTGAGTGTCTGAGCCGGAATCTCAGTGAGTGTCTGAGCAGGAGTCTGTGTGAGTGTCTGAGCCGGAGTCTGTGTGAGTGTCTGAGCCGGAGTCTGTGTGAGTGTCTGAGCCGGAGTCTGTGAGAGTGTCTGAGCTGGAGACTGTGAAAGTGACTGAGCCGGAGTCTCTATGAGTGTCTGAGTTGGAGTCTGTGAGAGTGTCTGAGCTTGAGTCTCTGTGAGTGTCTGAGCCGGTATCTCTGTGAGAGTCTGAGATGGAGTCGGTGTGAGTGACTGAGCCGGAGTCTGTGTGAGTGTCTGAGTCGGAGTCTGTATGAGTGTCTGAGCTGGAGTCTGTGTGAGTGTCTGAGCTGGAGTCTGTGAGAGTGTCAGAGCTGGAGTCTGTGTGAGTGTCAGAGGTGGAGTCTGTGTGTGTGTCTGAGCTAGAGTTTGTGTGACTGTCTGAGCCGGTGTCTGTGTGAGTGACCGAGCTGAGGTCTGTGTGAGTGTCTGAGCCGGAGTCTGTGTGAGTGTCTGAGCTGGAGTCTGTGTGAGTGTC
>NC_057724.1:16116510-16117391 GCF_004010195.1 Chiloscyllium plagiosum
TGTGTGTCTCACTCGGAGTCTGTGTGAGTGTCTGAGCTGGAGTCTGTGTGAGTGTCTGAGCCGGTGTCTGTGAGAGAGTCTGAGCCGGAGTCTGTTTGAGTGTCTGAGTCGGAGTCTCTGAGAGTGTCTGAGCCGGTGGCAGTTTGAGTGTCTGAGTCGGAGTCTGTGTGAGTGTCTGAGCTGAAGTCTGTGTGAGTGTCTGAGCCGGAGTCTGTGAGAGAGTCTGAGCCGGAGTCTGTTTGAGTGTCTGAGTCGGAGTCTCTGAGAGTGTCTGAGCCGGTGTCTGTGTGAGTGTCTGAACCGGTGGCTGTTTGAGTGTCTGAGACAGAGTCTGTTTGAGTATCTGAGCCGGTGCCTGTGTGAGTGCCTGAGCCGGAGTCTGTGAGAGTGTGAGTCGGAGTCTGTGTGAGTGTCTGAGCCGGAATCTGTGTGAGTGTCTGAGCCGGAATCTATGTGAGTGCCTGAGTCGGAGTCTGTGTGAGTGTCTGAGCCGGAGTCTGTGCGAGTGTCTGAGCCAGAGTCTGTGTCAGTGATGGAGACAGTGTCTGTGTGAGTGTCTGAGCCGGTGTCTGTGTGCGTGTCTGAGCTGGAGTCTGTGTGAGTGTCTGAGCCAGAGTCTGTGTCAGTGATGGAGACAGTGTCTGTGTGAGTGTCTGAGCCGGAATCTATGTGAGTGCCTGAGTCGGAGTCTGTGTGCGTGTCTGAGCTGGAGTCTGTGAGTGTCTGAGCTCGAGATTGTGTGAGTGTCTGAGCTGGAGTCTGTGTGAGTGTCTGAGCCGGAGTCTGTATGAGTGTCTGAGCCGGAGTCTCAGTGAGTGTCTGAACTGGGGTTTGTGTGAGTGTCTGAGTTGGAGTCTGTGAGAGTGTCTGAGCTGGAGTCT
>NC_057724.1:16117571-16121852 GCF_004010195.1 Chiloscyllium plagiosum
TCTGAGTCGGAGTCTGTGTGAGTGTCTGAGCCGGAGTCTGTGTGAGTGTCTGAGTCGGAGTCTGTGTGAGTTTCTGAGTCGGAGTCTGTGTGAGTGTCTGAGCCGGAGTCTGTGAAGTGTCAGAGCTGGAGTCTGTGTGAGTGTCTGAGCCGAGTTTGTGTGAGTGTCTGAGCCGGAGTCTCTGTGAGTGTCAGAGCCCGATTCTCTGTGAGTGTCTGAGCTGAAGTCTTTGTTAGTGTCTGAGCTGGTGTCTGTGTGAATGTCTGAGCTGGTGTCTGTGTGAGTGACCAAGCGATGGTACCTCTGCTATTTTCTGGGCTATCTTTCTATTACTGTGACCCTGGTGCTGTGTGGCAGCCGTGCTAACCACTGAGCTGCCGTGCTGAATAAACAATCCAGTTCATCCCTCTGTCTTGAAGAACAAGGTGACACGCAGTAGACGAACAGGTCCATTGTCTAATTCTGGCATCTTGGGCATTGTTAATTGTAAATGCTGCACCACTGGTGACTGCTTCTGCTGTTGCCTTGGGCCCAAGCTCTGGATACAGTCCTCTCATCCTCTCTAGGTGTCTTTCAGGTACTCTTCAAATCTACCAATTTGGCCAAGCTTTGTGGTATTTAATCTAATACCTCCTCATGTAACTCAGTGTCAAAACTCTGTTGTCTAATGGCCCTGTGAGGCACCCTGGGATACTTTCAGCATGTTCAAGGGGCTATATAAACATAATGGATGGAAGGCTTATAGAAGCCTGAACAATATTGGCTATGGTGAGAAGTCCAGGCAGTCCCATCTCAAATTTATGAGCTTCTTGCTTTAATGCTTTTCACAAGTACCGTGGAACGATTGCCACCTGGCAATGGTGAGTTGCCAATTTTGGGGTGGGGGTGGTTATTTTTTGTTCAACACTTTGTTATCAGCACAACTCACCTCATTAAAATTCAGCTTCCCGTCTCACCAAATGAGCTGGGCAATTAGAAAACTCAACATGGAGGTCAGAGCGGGTATCTCAGAGCTCCTTACTCCAAAGAGTCTCCTTGTTGTTTATGACTGAACAACATCTCAGGGCTCAACCCATGGGCACCTGCCATCTATAGACACTGGCATCTGACAAACCCTCATGATCATCATGAGACCGAACAACGTCGCTTCATCATTAGTCATGAGAGTCTAACGATGGTCTGTACTGAATGCAGTGAGAAGCTGAAGGTTTGGTGTGGTTCCAGAGTCCGTAAACTGTGGGAGCATTGCAGACACTCCCTTCTAAATAGCATTGGTCACTCATTTAGCACAGCAGCATCCTCAAGTTGCTGCACATGCTGAGGCTAAATGTGAATGGATGATGGAGACATGTCCCTAGTTATCACAGTGTAGCTTATCTCACTGTATAGTGCACACCTTTGATCTGCCAATGAAGAACGTTCTAAGATCTACGAACCTCTTTCACTACTTCAGATGCTGATGTTGGTAAGTTCCAGAAAGTGATCTGTGCCCCAGCTATTGGTGGATGTCGGTCACTGCGGCTGCCTTCCTAAGTAGGTGAAGGTGAATACAGGAGGATGAGGGCTAACAGCAAGCCTAGGAGCAGCAATGTGCTGTCAGGGAGAACGAGGAGTCCTCAGCTCAGAGACAGCTCACAGCTGTAACACCCTCAGGATACATGGGGTGCGCAAGATTCCAACTCCTGGGGATGAATGAGGCACATTTTCAATGTAGAAACTGTGCCATTAACTGCACACACTAAGAGGTCCATATGTTAACACTGTGAAATCCATCAACAGGAAGGGGATCTGTTCTATTAATATTCAGTTGATCTGCGATCACCATTACCACTTCCTCACAGCGTATGTTCACTACCCTGGCAGCTGCCATTACTCCCACATCCTGGAGTACTCTCAGATACTTGATGCCTGAAAAAGTGCGCGGGGGGGCTGGTGGGCAAGGGCTACCCACCGTGACACTGGCTCACCACACCATTGTACAATCCCTTGGTTGATGTGGTGCCCAGGTTTAATGCTGCCTGTGCCTGAATCAGGGCCAGCAGGAGAAAGGGCAACTGAAGATGTAGTCCCATTGCTTGGACTAGTATGGGAGCCTCTCATATAGTCCATACTGCATCAGCCTGGCGTGCCGTACTCTGCACAATTGGAGTAGGCAACAAGGTGATGTGCTGAATTCTGAGGGACGCGGAGAGCAGGAGCAGTCTTTCAAGGAAGAAGATAAGGACATTGGAGAGTAGGAAGTTGTCCTTTCCTTGACAAAGCTCAACTGAGCCAGATGCTATGAGCAAGACAGAACTTCATTAATACCTGCTTCCAACAGACAGGAGCTGAGAGCAGCAAGCAATTGTGGACTGTAAAATATTTGTGCTCAAGCTGCTGGAATCTGGTTTGCATTATCAGAATGAACTTCAGCTGCTACCAGTTTTCTTTGTGTTTGCATTGCTGTCTGTAAATAAAAGCTCATGTTAGCTCAGGTCACTTGCCAGTTTGCAATGTGACTTCGTGACTTTGTGCTATCATGTTGCCAATGAGAGGCAACACTAGGTTCCCAACTCTTGACTAGGTAAACAGTAGCCTTTCAACAATACCCATCGTTCTGCAAATATCCGCTGAGTGGCGAGCTGTTCCGGTATATGGCTTTGATGGGGCTTTGGATATGACAGACACCATAGATTCAGGTTAAACTGGCTAATGAGGTGAGTTTGAAAAGATAGGGTGAAAAAAAGCTAATTCGGCTTCATGATGTAAATCCCTCTAAACAATTCAGCACAGCTCGGAATTAGCCAAAATGATAAAATTCAGCTCAATATTGCTAGCAGACAATATTGGAGGACAGAGAAGCAGTGCTGGACCATCTTGGGTCACTGCTACAGTGATGGAGATGAGGTAGGCACATAAACATTGCCTGGCTTTTACCTCCATCTTTATGGGCACAGGCAAATCATGAATCTCAATGCTCCTGCACAAAATCCATCCCAATTTATTACACCCTATTCTCCACATGACTGAAAAGAAGATCCAAAAGAGATTTATAAGCATGATACCAGAAGTGAAAGATTATAACTACTTGACAAAACTGAACAAGTTGTGGCTCTACTCTCAAGGAAACAAAAAGCTGAGGAGTATTGGACGTCTTTATAATTTTGATAGATTAAACACCAAGATCTTTTCACAACCAGGGAACATAAGTTGAAGATAGTATCCAGTAGAAATGAATTTTTTCAAATTGGTTAGAACATGAAAATTGCTGCCTCTTAGAGCAGTTGAGGCCAATAATGAAAATCCATTTAATGAGAAGCTGTATAAAGATACAAGGCAGAAAGGAATAGAGAGGTATGGTAATAGAATGAGATGAAACAAAGTGGAAGGAGGCTTTTTCAACGTTAAATTGCAGAATGGATGTGTTCATGACTCCAAATATAGATGACACAGATCAAATGGCTTCTATCTGTATTGCAAATGCTGCACCATTCACCATAGATATTAATTGAGCACAAATGTATCAAGCTATCTCCTGAACTGAAAGCTCAGGCATCATTTTGTATGGACCTGAATTGCATTGAAAATGGATTTGGCACATTTGCATTCCTGAGCAAATGGTTTCATCCTTTTGGAGCTTTTGAAATATGTGTTTGTCACAAAACATTATCTAAATTACAGGAATCTGACTTCCCCTGACTTTCGAAGATTTCTTCATCAAAGTTTCCATTTTCCTGTTGCTAACTCCCAAGACCTCTAATCATCACTGTTTCCGCTGTTCATTTCACTGCTAAGAATCTGGCTGGGAGGGGTCACCATCTCACTTATTTGACTGATTCCCTTAACTAGAATGTTATATTTGGCTCTTCAGGTCTGTTAAAGTAATTTCAAAACTAGCTATTACAATAAACATTTTTAGATAAGAGAAATTCCTAGGAAATGGGTATTTCCAGAAAGGTATCTCCACCAGTCATACGTTCAGCAAAGATAAATATCTATGGATGTAGGTTTGCTCGCTGAGCTGGAAGGTTCGTCTTCAGATGTTTTGTCACCATATTAGGTAATATTATCAGTGAGCCTTCGGTTGAAAAACTGATGGTATGGTCCACATTTTATTTATGTGTTTGGGTTTCCTTGAGTTGGTGATATTATTCCCTGTGGTGATGTTATTTCCTAAGATGATGTCCACATTTATTTATTGCCTATAGGGGGTGGTAAATGGGATCCAAGTCAATGTTTGTTTTGATAGAGTTCCGGTTGGAATGCCATGTTTCTAGGAATTCTTGTGTGTGTCTCTGTTTG
>NC_057724.1:16125941-16153609 GCF_004010195.1 Chiloscyllium plagiosum
TGCCAGCATTTGGCCCATGCCCCTCTAAACCCTTCCTATTCATATACTCATCCAGATACCTTTTAAATGTTGTAATTGTACCAGCCTCCACCACTTCCTCTGGCAGCTCGTTCCATACATGCACCACCCTCTGCATGACAAAGTTACCCCTCAGGTCCCTTTTCAATCTTACCCGTCTCACCTTAAACCTATGCCCTTTAGTTTTGGACTCCCCTACCCTGGGGAAAAGACCTTAACTATTCACTCTATCCATGCCCCTCATGGTTTTATAAACTTCTTGGTGAAAACAAAATTAGTTTCTGCCAAATGCTGATTTTCACTTTAATGGTATGGACAGGATGTAACATTTTTAAAATTTATTTCAATGGATGTGAGCAGCACTGACAATTTCAGTCTTTATTGGCCACACCTAATCAGAGGGTTAATTGCTATGAGTCTGAAGTCCCATGTAGGTCAGACTGAGTAAAGACAATCAATCTCAAGATCTGCAGAAAACCATTTCAGATTGAGATGAGGAGGAATTACATCTCCCAGAAGGTAGTGAACCTGTGTAATTTTCTGCCTTGGAAGGCTGTGGAGGTGAAGTCATGAATATATTTAAGAAAGAAATAGATTTCAAGAAGCGCTAAAGATGTATGGGGAGAGGACAGAAATATGGTGTTGAGATGGAGGATCAGCCATTATCATGTTGAATGATGGATTGATGAGTTGCATATCCTGCTTCAATTACTATTTTCTGGACAAAATCTTATAGGGCTCTGAGTGACATGGGTGATAGCAGGATTTGTGATAGAATCAAGTGGGTAGTCCAGAAAAAAATAACAAAGGAACTCTGGATGCTGGAAATCAGAACCAAATTCAGAAATTGCTGGAAAAACTCAGTAGGTCTGGTAATACCTGTGGAGAGAAAGCAGGATTAAAATTTCCAGTCCAGTGACCTTTCTTCAGAAATCTTGGAAGGCTGATCTCAATATCAATATTTTGTTCCATCTTTTATGTTTTCAATAATCAGCACACTGGGCAGCAGCAAGTTTCCACCTAAAGGGATTTATTGCTTGCTAAATGCCTTGTTGATGTCCCTTATTATAACTCCGCTTTCTACCTGGCCAAACTTGCCAAACAAGCTAGAGGTCAAGACAACTGAACATAGCAGTCAGAGGGGTACCTGGCAAATTCAAATGATCACTTGCTGTAAAGGATCTCCACATAGACACTGAGCACCAAAATCTCAGGGCAGGCTCCATCGACTCTAGCCAGATTCATACCTGTTCCTTTTGGTGTAGATGGAGAGGTGATCCAAGGGAGTGAGTAGGCAGTGCAGACAGCATCCATGTCAATGATGTCTGGTGCTGTGGTGAATAACAGTGAGTGAGAAAAGACTTTGCATGTGATAGTGCAAATGGTAGAGCATGGGCCTTAATGGGAATTGGGTACAGTAGCTGAGATAACATGTGACATATCGGAGAGAAGGTGGTTCATCAATAGCTGGGTGATAATAGATGGTAATCAGCAGCAAGTTTTCTTGACCATGTTTGCTTTGATTCCATAAAACCCCATGGATCTGAACTCAATGTTGTTAACTTTCAGAGCTGTCCCAAGAGTATACCACTGCTGGTGGACCTGAGCCAGTGTGAGAGGAGATATCTAGGGATTTAATGGATCTCTTTCTTTCAATTCTGGTACCAATTTCTATTGACAGGTCTTAATGTGTGCTATATTCAAACCTAAGGTTTGTGAAATTTAAATTTCTGCTTCTGTGTTTGCCCATTGATGTCAGAAATTCTACACAATATTAATTGGAATATCTTATTTTTGTGACTTTAGCATTTGACTGTTTTTTTTTTGTCCTGTTGTTTGAATTTTATTTCCTGTATTTTGCTGTAATTAACATTGGGATATTGCTGTGTCATTGTTGTTGCTAGCTGCCTTTTTAAGTTAGAGACCACCCTCTGCTTTGTAAGAGGGAAGCACAGTGTTGAGACAAGCAGGACGTTACACCCTAACTAAAGGGAAAACAGAACTCTTGCGTGCCTTGTGGAGGCTTGTTGCTGCTGAGGTGACTGCAGTATCCTGTACCTTGATAGAAGCTCTCAGAAAAGCGGATTAAGCAAAGAGACTGCCATACTTGTTTGGTGCTTCTTGTTACCTCTGAGACTCCTTATGAAAACGGTCTTTAAACTTGGTCTGCTTGTTTGACTATTATCTGTTCCAGCAATGGCCAAACAAGGATCTGGCAGGAAAAACCCAGAGATCGAACTTTTCATTAAGGTAAAATAAAACTGATTTTTTTTTCATATCAGAAAATTGCATAAAACCTATCTCTATAGTTAAAGATTGAGGGGATTTTGTTTTTGTTTCATTCGGTGAGTTTATTTGTTAATTGAATGATTTCTTGATTCAAATAAGTAACCATTGTTTTATGAATACTGAATTGTGGTGTAAGTTAGACTGACTCTATATCAATGAGCAGTAAAATGAATTGGAATATTGCTTGAATATTACATAAGGAATGACAACATTGTATTTTCTTTTGTTGAGGTATGTTATGTTTACCAAGCTTGAGATTTACTTCACATTTTTGAGAGATAAAGAAGTTAACAGCCACTAGAGTAAAATTGCTGATTGCGTTATGAAACAAATTGAAATTTTGACAGTATTAAATAGATTGTAATCTATTTGTCTACCTACGCTATCTCTTGCTTGTGCACCAGTGTTAAAAGGACTACAGAGCGTGGCAAGCAAATCCTGTTGAAACTGAGCCTGATGTTGAGTTAGGGAAAGGAACTGGACTGACTCCTTGAATCCGAAAGAGACGCAAGCCAATAGCAAAACAGCAGAAAATCCCCCATTGTTTCACTGCCTCTACCATTATTAAATGAGCTGATGTAACACTTCCCATAATATAATAACCCTTTCCTGTCTTTTTGTGTTTTTTTTCCCGCAGTGGGCATTGACTGCCTCCTGTTCTTTTCTAACTTAATATTCCTTGTCAGTTCCCCAACTAAGAGTGCATGCATCTTCTTTTCTGAGATACAACTTGAATTAATCAGATCTTTTGGAGACCAGTATTGATCTTCTCTGCGTAGAAATAGCATACTTTAAAAAAAATCACAGCTGAGACTGTGATGGCAACAAACTAAATCACTCATGCAATTCTACTATGTCCAACAAAGACTGGAAGTTGTAGCACCCATCTATCAGGACTATAGAAATCATACTGTAGATAACTTCAGATAATTACCAAACACTACTGGATCTGAACCCTGAGAAAGAATTATTGTTTCAATATTCTGGCAATGTAGGTAAAGTTTCTCTATGCAAGGGCATGAGCTAAGCAGTAACAGTGATAATCAGTTATTTGTTTTTCTTACTCCTCTTAGACTTGCTGTTTCATTTTTTCACAATTTAGAACATTCATGCTACAAGTTTAATAATAAATTATTGCACCGTACACAGATGCTAAAGCAGCAGTGTAAGTCTGCAGGCATGATCTGAACTGCCTCCCAAGTGAAGAGTGGCTTGGTTAGAAACAATTGTGCCTGCAAACTGCAAGGTTCTGGGTTCAACTTCAGCTCCAGGGCTTGAGCATATAATTGAAGACTAACACTTCAGTGCAGTACTGAAGAAGTGCTGCGCTGATAGCAATGCTGTCTTTTGGATGAAACATTAAACCAAGATCCCATGGTGCCTGTTTGCGTGAATGCAAAAGTTCCCAAAGCCACTTAACAGCAAGGTTGTTCTCCTTGATGTCCTGAGAAATATTACTCCTCAAGCAATATCACAAATTATTGGGCATCCTCACATTGCTGTTTGAGTGTTTCTGAAGTGCGCACGTTGGTTGCTTCACTTCCAATATAACAACAGGGGTGACACTTCAAAATTAAAACACTGAGGGACATCCAGTGATTGTGAAAATCACTACATAAATGTGTGTCTTTCCTTTTGGAGAATTATTGAGTGCAAATCCAATTACCAAAGCACTTAGAACATTTTTTGGGTGCTGTATACCCACTACATCATAAAGTAAATAGTGACAGACCCTTCAAGTACATACATCTCAAACATTCTGTAACTTACTATATTTAGGCCTGTGTCATAGACTCTCCTAAACAGGAGCCAGGCCATGGAGAGTATCCTCCTGGCATAGAATCTAACCAACAACTGCAGAATAAACTCACCCTCAACTGACAGGGTAAACAGTTTAATTCTAAATATTGCTGGTTCTGTCCTGCCAGTATATATTTGAGAAGTCATCAGTGAACTTTATCAGCCATTTCCTGATGGTACAATTTTTCAGTTATCCCTAGGACGGAAGTCTTATCTAAAACAAACAGGGTGTCAGAAAATGAACTCTAAGCTCTTTGAAAATGAAACGTTATTTCAGATATATATAATCACAAGTCACGTGGCAAGATCATGTTACAAACTCAAATTGGAGTGCTCAAATTCAAATGTACAGAAACTTATTTCCTTCCTCCCTAAAAATACATTAAAATAAATTGTTACTGCCTCTGTTATGGCAGAGAGGGATTTGATAAGAACACATATTTGAGATAATATCACTACCCTTCTGCATGCATGATATTTAGTAAGTTACTTTCATTTTCGAAATTTACAAATTTGGATTAGACAACATTGAATTTCTTAAGCAGTATTAGGATTCCAAAGAGTAAGTTGTTAATATTTAATGCATTCTGCAATTTGAGTTTCAAACACTGTTATTAGTAATGACCGTGATCATTACATTGCAGACTATGACTTCACCTGTTTCCAGATCTTCCCTATCCTGAGCCAGTTAACCCATTTATGGGCTGACATAAGAAGCAGGAGTGAAAAATAAAACCAAGCAATTGTGAATTTTACATTATTTTGGGTAAATATGACCAAACACAGATGCTAAAATCCTTCTTATAGTTCATTGGCTGTGAATTTGGTGGGAACATCTTGACCTTGGGAAAAACACTTTATGGATGGTTTTTACTTCCACCTTTATAGACGAGGGTATCTAAACAGGGAGTTCTAAATGGACACTTCTACCAAACCCTTACAACTGAAGTTATGCAATCATTGCCAGTTCTCACTTGAATGTATATGTAATAAACATGGTATGCAGCTTCTGACATTAGCTTTGTTAAAACAGAATACTGCAGATTATTTACTTGAGAACCTAAGATTGTTATTCCATTTTCCTTTTCTCCAGGCTGGTTTCGATGGAGAGAACATTGGAAACTGTCCCTTTTGCCAACGTCTCTTCATGGTTCTCTGGCTGAAAGGAGTTGTCTTTAATGTAACGACAGTGGATATGAAAAAGTAAGGCCCATAGAGCTGGGAGGGACTTTATCACTTTGCAGCATTGCAGTGAGAGTTAAGGCATGGTTATCATATTTTAAGTCAATCTGTCATGAAGGCTTATCCATAAACTCTATCAGAAATATACTGGTTTCTGTGGTTTGAAAGCAAAGGATGCCAGATGAAAAGATTGTTTTGCTTTTGTAGCTCAGGGGGTAGTGCATTTTCCTCTGAGTTAGAGGTTATGAGTCAAGGTCATAGTGCAAAGATTGAATGAACAGAGTCAAAGCAGCACCAGGAATGTGCTGCACTATTTGGTGCGCTGTGTTGCAGATAAAGCATCACTCCAAACTCCTCCCTCTCCTCTCAGGTGGGAGTATTTTACTGTTCTGAAGAAGATCAGGGATGTTCTCTTGTGTGCTCTGGCCCAATATTTCTCTCTCAATCAATATTTCTATCTGGTCATTATCATCTTGTTGCTTGTGGGAGCTTGCTGTGCACAAATAGACTACCACATTTCAGATATTCCAGATTTCAGATTTGATTTGATTTATGTATCGCGGTACAGAAATAAATGTTGTTTTGCATGCAATACAGGCAGATCATACCATACAGAGTACATTAGGGTAATAGAACAGAGCAATGAATACAATGTTGCAGCTGCAGAAAGTGAGATCAATATTCAATTTAAAATTTAAGAGGTCCATTCAGAAGTCTGATAAAATGGGGAAAAGCTGTTCTTGAATCTATTCATTCATGTATACAAACTTTTATGTCTTCTGCCGACAGAAGAAGCTGAAAGAGAATATAACCGAGCTAGGAGGCATCTTTGATTATGTTGTTTGTTTTTCCAAGGCAGTGGGAAGTATAAATGGAGTCAATAGATGGAAGGCTGGCTTGCTTGATAGTTTGGGCTGTGCCCATGACTCTTCATGGTTTCTTGGGGTCTTGGGAACAGCAGTTGCCAAACCACACCGTAATGCAGCCAGATAGAATGCTTTCTATGCTACATCTGTAAAAATTGGTAAGAATCCTTGTGGAAACGCCAAATTTCCTTAGCCTTCTGAGGAAGTAGAGACATTGTTGTGCTTTGTTGACCATTGCGTCGACATGGGTGGACCAGGACAGATTCTTGGTAACTACACTTCAAAAGTATTTCACTGGCTGTAATGTGATTAGAAACATCCTGACGTTGTAAAAAGTGCTTTATAAGTGCAAGATTTTTTTCTCAAAACCTTTGAACGTAAGAATCAGAAGCAGGAGTAGACCATCTGGCCCTTCAAGCCTGCTCTACCATTCAATAAGGTCATGGCTGATGTTTTCATGGCCTCAGCTCCACTTACCCACTCTCTTGCCATCTCCCTTAATTCTTTTACTGTTCAAAAGATTACCTATCTTAGCTTTAAAAATCATTGAGAGAGCCTCAACTACTTCACTGGCCAGGGAATTCCATAGATTCACAACCCTTTGGGTGAAGAAACTTCTTCTTAATTTGGTCCTAATTCTGCTCCCTCTAACCTTGAGGCTATGCCCTCTTGTCCTAGTTTCATCTACCAGTGGAAACATCCTCTCTACTTCTATCTTATCTATTCCCTTCATAATTTTATATGTTACTATACGATCAACCCTTATTCTTCCAATGAATATAATCCCAGTCTACTCAGTCTGTCATCATAAGCGAACCCCTTCCACTCCAGAATCAATCTAGTGAACCTCCTCTGCATCCCCTCCAGTGCAGTACAGCCTTTCTCAAGTAAGGAGACCAAAACTGCACACAGTATTCCAGGTGTGGCCTCACCCGCCCCATGTACAGTTGCAACATAACTTCCCTACTTTTAAACTCAATCCCTTCAGCAATGAAGGACGAAATTCCATTTGCGTTCTCAATGGAAGTTGCAGACCATATGCAGACCAACCTTCTGCGATTCATGCACAAGGATACTCAGGTCCCTCCCGTAGCAGCATGCTGCATTGTTTTTTACCATTCAAATAATAGTCTCTTTTATTGTTATTCCTAGTGAAATGGATGACTTCACATTTATTAACATTGTACTCCATCTGCCAGAACTTTGCCCATTCACTTAAACAATCTATGTCCGCCTGCAAAGTTTCACGGTCATCTGCACACTTTGCTCCACCACACATCTTAGCATCATCCGCAAACTTTGACAGACTACAAGATATCAATGTAACTGTAAATTAATAAAGTTAGATCAGAATTCAAATGATAATAAGAGATGCTGTGATGGAAATTGATGAACACCAGCTGTATGAAACTGACTGTCTAAAACGGGCAGATTCTTTATTACAATTTGTTTTTTTCAATAGGTTTGGAAAATATTGCTAAGCTTTTACATTTACAAGCCAAGCAAAATCAGCAATAAGTCTAGGAGGAAAGTGTCCAGGAACAGTTTGAGTGATTGTTCTGTGAGCTTCAGTGGATAGAGGATTGGATATGGTGAAAAATTGCTTGCCAATTTGCTACAAATCCATTCTGTGCTGTTAAAATATGCAAATTCACTACCTCCACCCTTACTGTGTGCTGAACAGGAAATAAAATGAAAGATGTCTACTTCCCATCCTTTTCCTGCCCCCACATCTGGTTTACCTGGATGGCCATTATAATTAGGTGACTAATTCATAAATCTAAACTATTCACATAAGTAAGGCATCAGACGTATTTAAATAATACACTGAATGGAGCATCAACTCAGGATACTCAATAGAAGTAGCCAGAGCAGATGTTGAGGCTCTGGAAGATAAATTAAAAGTATATTCTCCTTTTACACGTCGTTTGAAACATAATGCATTCTGAAAGGCTTTTCCTAAAAGCTCTGAGCCCGGGGGGTTGTGTGGTGATTTTCGAGACAGTGAAGTGACAGGAAATGGAGTGAAAGCAGTGAGGGGGAGACAGAATGGTAAGGATGTGTCTAGAAATGTATTGGTAGTTGAGCATCATTGAAACACAGCTCTAACGTGTATTGAGAAAGCTTGATTCAAGGAATATTTACACGAATGATCGCAGGGATGAGGGGCTTGTCTTATGAGAAGTGGTTGAAGGCTCTGTGTCTGTACTCAACAGAGTTTAGAAGGATGGGGGGGGCGGGGGTGGTATCTGATTGAAATTTACAGAACACTGAGAGACCTGGATAGAGTGGACATGGAGAAGATGTTTCCACTAGTAGGAGAGACTAGGAACTGTGGGCACAGCCTCAGAGTGAAGAGATGGCCCTTTAGAATTGAATTGAGGAGGAACTTCATCAGCCAGAGGGTGGTTAGTCTGTGGAAGTCATTGCTGCAGAAGATTGGTGGAGGCCAAGTTGTTGATTGCTTTTACAAAAAGGATAGATAGGTCCTTGATTGGTAAGGGGATCCAGGGTGTCAGGGAGAAGGCAGGAGAATAGGGTTGAGAAACGTATCGGCCATGATTGAATGGTGGAACAGACACGATGGAGTGAAAGGCCTAACTCAGTTCCCATATCTTCTAGTTTTATGGAATGAAAGTGTGTTTGCAGTTGGACACCGAAGGAGCAGTTTGAAATAGAGCTCAACACAAGGAGGATGGTTTCTGGTCTGAGTTCCTTGGCCCTAATTTGCATAGACCAGGGCAGCAGTAGGGATTATCTAACTCAGGATTTTAAAATGTGACATCTCTGCTGGTGAAATGTTACCATGTGCAGTTAAAACCTTTTTTCGAGTGAGACTCATGTGCCCTTCGGCCATGCCTCATGGCCACTTTCCTGACACAATCTTCACCTCAGTTGCATGATGGGAAGAGGTGGAATCACTCACCACTGCTGAAATCTTCCAGGGTACATGCCCCCTGCTGCCATATTGTGCGCAATGTTAGATGCTGCAAGCAAGAAACAGACGCTCACAGAGTGGATCTTGACCATTATGGCCCAGAGTAGAGGAAAGTTCACTCACTACTTCACTCACAGGGACCTGGAAGGGCTGGTGGATGCACTAGTGATGAATAGGACCGATCCTGTGGACTGGGAGATAGTAAGGATTGCAGATGCTGAAAGTCAAATTCAATAGATGTAGACCTGGAAAAGCATAGCAGGTCAGACAGCATCCTAAAAGCAGGAAAGTCAATGTTGCAGGCTGAAATCTTTCACCAGGTCTTTATCCTGTGGACCACAGTTGGAGGCCATCCAATCAGACCATGCCAGCTGGACAAGGATTACAACCCAGACCAGTGCCATGTCCTAACTGAACTGGGCAGGCCAGGAATACGGTCAACATGCCATAACATTTTAACTCTAAGCACAGTGTGCGTGTTTTGTCCTTGACAGACTCCATGCCTGGAAATCAGTAGGCTGCATTTCCAGTCAGACAGGGACTCCAGAACAGGCTGCAGAAGCTAGGGGAGGCTTGCTAATGACATTGGAGGGATTCAACCTGAGTTAATCTGCTCCCCGAGCCTGGATAGGGTGTCTAATCAGAGGAAAGATGCTTTTTGCTGCCTGATATTGGTGGGGCCAATCCCCAGCTACTGAGCTCTCTGTGTAGCTGGGGGTCTGATATGGAATTAGAGCTGCGGGGAGGCTGGAGCGCTCCTACTCCTCCTGACTAAACCACATTGCTATAACAGCAAGTGTCCCTTCATCCATGTTCTTCTCACCACCCTTCAGCAGCTGGGTTCCACATGGCACTAGTTACTGTTAAACCTGCAAATTAGATCAAATCCCAGACTGCCAATCTCATTAGTCAAACTCTCTGGGAGTGGATTGGCTGCTCATGCAATTCAATCGAACCAATTAAATCTCAGAAGAGGATATGTTTGGTTCAAGTTCAGATTTTTAACATTTTAACATCTGATCAAACCCCTGTTAAACTTGACCCCACCTTCAACTTATTTCTGTGTCAGGTTGGTGACATGCAATTCCATTATTTTCTGACAACAGTTCTCATTCTCATAGGAGACCAGAAGAACTGAAAGATTTGGCTCCTGGCACGAATCCTCCATTCCTCATCTACAATGGAGAGCTGAAAACTGATTTCATCAAGATTGAAGAGTTTCTTGAGGAGACACTTGCTCCACCCAGGTATAACATATAGATCAGAATGGAATTGTCACTATTATTATAATATAATAACATAAACACATGGTAAATTGCTGGTATAATGCCTCTTGCATCATTCAGGCACAGTTTGGAATACAAGCAAACCAAATGGCAGGATTGGGTGAAATCAGAGACTAGAGAAGTTCAATAAAGGAGAAGATAGATAGCGAGACCTGAATGGATTTCACTAAGAAGTGGAGCCTATTTCCTGTTACTTGCCAACTGAGTGACAGAAACCTGGAGCCTGGTGAATAGGTTAGGGATGGTCTTAGGGCTTACAGTGGACATCTTCCTATTGTTAACCCAGAAGGAGGAATCTGGGGTTAAGAATCAGAACACTATTTTCTGATTTTTTTTTTCTTTTCAACAACAAAACATATGAATTAAGAGGAGTAGGCCAGTTGATCCTGTGAACCATTTTGTAAGATCATGGCCTCAGTGACTCAAGTCTCTTCAGGGAGTAGGCACATCGATTCTCTTTTCTAGGGCAAGGTACAGTAAATACAGTCTTACCATGATCACTGACCCTCTCTAAATCCTTAAGAACATACAACCCAGAAATCTGGAAAGTGATGGTTTAATGGTTGTTTGAAGGAGTGAAAATTAGCTCAGGTCCTTCGATATGATTCAGAAATTTTGTTGATTTGATTTGAAACTCTGAAGAGGCTGTATCGGTTAGTTTAATGATTCCAATGTAAATGATCTTGTTCTTATTTATTTACCATGTCATTAGTTTTATTTTTACAGATAAATTCCAAGATCAATAGGCAATCAAGATTGCCACTGAAAAGAGTTTGAAAGAAATATTGAAATGGTTGATTTTGTGGTGCTTGTTGTTTGTTCTTTGTTGGTCATTGATTGCTCTCTGGTAATACTCCTGCCTTTTTGTGATGTACTACAGCACTAATCAGTTACAGAATATCTTAAACTAACTGACTGCAAGGGTGATAGAGATAAGAACCATCACAATATTTAATAAGTATTTTGAGGATCACTTGAACTACGGAAGCATACAAGTCTATGTAGTAAGTGCTGGAAAATGGGACTAGTTTAGAAAGATACTTGATAACCAGCATAGACACAGTGGGCCAAAGGGCCTCTGGACTGGCTGACTGTATGACATTCCAGTTCCATCTCAAGCATGTTCTCCTTGCTGTCAATAATACCTTGTTATTCTGCCAGACAGTCACATGAATGCATTTTGAGGCCAGCAAGATCACTCAATTCACATGGATTTGTTGCCTTTCAAAATCAATATAATTGAAGCAGTCCAAATGTATTGTCATATTGGCATTTTGCCTGTCAATCCTTTGAATGGGCATTTTTTTCAGACCTGACATACATGGGTGAGATGCTAAAAACTTTTGAAAGAATCGGAACATTCTCAATTCTTAGTCTTGTAATATTTGACACTATTGTTCAAACACTATCAGCTGGGGAGAAAAAAGACGCAGAGCAAACCAAACCTTTCCTGTCACTGGTCCCAAAAGCTGCTGTGTTCAAATTGACTAAAAGCACAATTCAAAAGACCTTTAAATGAATGGTATCACTTTCTATATATGGGTACATTATTTACTTGATAAGAAAACTTGTTACATTTACCCAACTGAAGTCGGAATAATTTCAATAATAAACAGCCCTGAAGCTTAATGAAAGATTAAGGAAATTGAAAGTGCTCTATTGTTACATTTTGACGAAAGGATTGTTCATTTATTATTTACTGATGACAATTAATAGCTGGAGACTGGGCTTTCTTTAATACCCTCCTTGGGGATGTAGATTACAATCTGGATTTGGTTTGTAGAACAGGAGCTTGCTGATTAGATGTCCTATAAATGATATGTGAATGATAATACTGGTAATTCACATTTAATTCAAACAAAGGGCCATTAGAAGTTCTCAGGTCTGGCAGTGTCTGTGGGAAGAGAAACAGGTGAAATCCTCCAGGCCTACAGGAGATGAGGAAGGAGGAGCCCAGAAAAATTAGAGGGGTCATTATCAATGCAGATAGCCAATGACTTCCTGCCTCTGCTCAAGTAAGTTTTACAGATGAAGATCCACAGTGGAACTTCCTGCCCCATCTCCACTTAAGGCCCCTAACAGATCAAATAACCACCACTTAACAATCACTTAAGGGCCTATTCCTACAAAGGTTGTCATTACCTTTTCGTCCAGGAGGTCTAAGTCATAGCTGGCCCTTCAAGTAGGTTGGGTCGGCTGCCTGTCATTTGGTGGATATGGATGCAAACGTGCCTCAGTTATTTCTGCCTGATTAAGGGCCTGGACAGGGAGCAGGGATGGGCTTTTTAGATTAGATTCCCTGCAGTGTGGAAACAGGCCCTTCGGCCCAACCAGTCCACATCGACCCTCCGAAGAGTAATCCAACCAGACCCACTTCCCTCTGACTAATGCACCTAACACTATGGGCAATTTAGCATGGCCAATTCACCTAACCTGCACGTCTTTGGACTGTGGGAGGAAACCGGAGCACTCGGAGGAAAGCCACACAGACACAGAGAGAATGTGCAAACTCCACACAGACAGTTGCCCAATGCTGAAATTGACCTGGGACCCTGGTGCTGTGAGGCAGCAGTGCTAACCACTGAGCCACCGTGCCGCCCTTGGTCTGACCCCCCCATGAATCCCCTGTCCTGTGAACCCCACCTTGCACGACCTCTGATTGGCCAGCAACTCTAGGCAGACAGGATGTTTTATTCCTGTGTCCTCAGTTTGTATACAGACCCAGTGGTTTTCCCTTAAGTGCCTGGATGGACATAAGATCTGACAGCACTTTGTTCTAGGAGTGCATGTGGGTATAGGCAGTACATGAGTTATTCACCTGTCTAGAGTCATAGAGATGTACAGCACTGAAACAGACCCTTCAGTCCACCATGCTGACCAGATATCCCAACCCAATCTAGTCCCACCTGCCAGTATCTGGCCCATATCCCTCCAAACCCTTCCTATTCACATATCCATCCAGATGCCTTTTAAATGTTACAATTGTACCAGCCTCCACCACTTCCTCTGGCAACTCATTCCATACATGTACCACCTTCTGAGTGAAAAGGTTGCCTCTTAGGTCTCTTTTATATCTTTCCCCTCTCTAGTTCTTGACTAAACCTCTAGTTCTTGACTCCCCAACCCCAAGGAAAAGACTCAAATCCTCCAACCCTGGCAACATCCTTGTAAATCTTTTCTGAACCTTTCAAGTTTCACAACATCTTTCTGATAGGAAGGAGACCAGAATGGCACGCAATATTTCAAAAGTGGCCTAACCACTGTCCTGTACAGCCGCTACATGACCTCTCAACTCCTGTACTCAATACTCTGACCAAGATCCTTTTGTTCAACTTGTTTCCATGTTGATGTTTTGTTCAGAATCATCAATTCAATCAGATTGTACAAAGTTGCAGTCCAATAATTCTTTGAGATATGAAACAATGTGAGGAAGACTAGAGGGAAAGGGATAAGTGGCCACAGACAGGTTCTTTCTTTCTCCAAGTGTCATGGTGAACTTCCCATCGCTATCACAACCTATATTGGCACCTTTCTTCTATTCTTTCCTGGAGCTAGCTCTGCTGTAGTGGGAAGACAGAGAGATGCACCTTGTTTTATGTGCTCCAGCTCCGAGGATTATTTAAATCTGGTGATCAGGTCAAAAAGAGGGCACTTTATTTGAGATTTTTATTTGGGGGAGGGGGGGAGGCAGAGGAAAAGATCCAATGGTAAAAGCAGGTGGGATGGTACAGTCATACTGCAATGTGAGAAGGAAAGTAGGCAGATATATTTTCTAAATCTGCAATTGTAAAACGTTTGTGGATTTTATTCCAAGATGAATGTAAAGATAGAAACCTAGGGCTCAAATTCAAGTTTGAAATTGAATAGATCCTTTTGAACGATTGCATTGTATCAATAAACTCTGGTCTGAATGTTTTACATGAATTTATATGTACACAAGAGAGAGTTCATGTTATCTTCTTGTCACCAGATATCCACATCTCACTCCACGACAGCCAGAATCCTATGCTGCAGGCAGTGACCTCTTTGCCAAATTTTCAGCATACATCAAGAATGCAAGGAAAGATGCCAATGAAAGTAAGTTCTGCCACCACAATGAATTAGTTGTCAACCCTGCCACCAGCAATTTTCACAGATTGTATGGAATGGGAGTTAATTTACTTTGGATTAAGCCAAACCCTCAAGGATCATTTTAATTGTTGGGAGACTGTGCTGTCTTACACAAGGCCAAGTAGAGTGTAATTAATTTGCAAGGATGTACTTGAAAATGTATTCCAATTAAAATCTGAGGCAGATACGCAGAGTTGGGATATTTATCAGCTTGCCACATCTGTCTCAGATAAAAGTGCGATGAGTGGTGGGATTTTCATTCCCACTAGTGTTTACTCATGCTGAAACTGGACCCGCCACTTACAAATGCAGATTGAAGGCAGAAACAGGGGCTGCAGCATGCGTTGGCAGTCAGTTTGAAAGGCTTGTTTCAGTTCTCTGTGATTTTGTCCCTGTTAGGTCTTTCTTTATTCATTGATAGGAATAGGTGTCGCTGGCTGGCCAGCATTTATTGTCTGTCCTTAGTTGCCCTGGAGAAGGTAGAAGTGAACTGCCTTCTTGAATCATTGCATCCATATGCTGTAGGTTGACCCACAATGCTATTAGGGACAGAATTCCAGGATCTTGACCCAGTGAAAGTGAATGAATATATTTCCAAGTCAGGATGGTGAGTGGCTTGGAGGGGAACTTGCAGGTGGCTGTGTTCTCCAACCTTGTCCTTCTAGATGGAAGTGGTCATGAGTTTGGAAAGTGCTGTCTAAGAATCGTTGGTAAATTTTTGCAGAGCTTCTTGCAGATAGTACACACTGCTGCTACTGAGTACGCATGGTGGAGGGAATTAATGCAAGCTCTTAAACATTAGGCTTTCTAACCTTCATCACACACACCCTATATTCCCCATCAACTCCCTATGCCTCAGCCATTCCAACTCATGCCAACCTATGACCATACTCATACCTCTGATGCCCCCAGTACTTCCAATGTTAAACCAAGTCTGCCCACCAAAGCCATGTGCCAACCATTGCAAATCATGTCATGCCACCCATCCCCCATACATCTACATAGCCCGTTATATTCCCTACAACAACTACCGCCATTGCTCCCAACAACAAGGGAATCCTCGCCCAATTTGTCACATGATTCACCCAGATTTCTCGACATAGTCCACATTGTTCAGGTCCCTGTAAGATTCTGCTCAAGATAGTATTGCAGTGAAACAGACCAAATATATCAATGCAATGTTAGCATTTAGCAAAAATATCTTTCTGTGTCTAATATATAAGGTACAATTAGTTCAAAATGGACATGAAATAATCGAGAAAGTAAAATTAATTCATGTTATGCATTCCTGCTCGAAGTTAACTTATTCAGGTGGCAAACTGGGAATTTCTAAGACATACACAAACATTTCCCTTTCCTCTTCAATATTTAGCACTTTTGAAGACTATGAACATCCTCATACATCCTTAGGTTTACAAGCCTAGTAAATACCGCACAAGACTTATTCTGCAATATCAAAATAACTCCAAATTTCATTGCAGATGTCAGAAGATTTCAAAGATCATGGCACATCCATTGCGAAACACCCTGCAAGTTAAACTCACGTTTTTTTGTTTTGTTGACAAATAAACCTTGTACAAGTATTGATGAGATAATGCAGTTGCTATTTTCTGACTGTCAATTGGTTTCCAAAAGTGGGAGGGCTGACATTTGGTTAATCTAAATTATGCAACATGATCAACTTGTAAATGTACCAACAGATGTTTATTATTAACATGGTTTAACCTTGAGGATAGCAACAAGCTCCATAACATAGTTGCTGGCAGGGCTAATGATGCTCTCCCTGATTTACTCCAGAGTTTGAAAAGGCCCTGCTGAAGGAGCTGAAAAGGCTGGACAACTACCTGAAAGAACCCCTTTCTGATGAGATTGATGCCAATAGTTCAGAGACGATCCTTGTTTCCAAGCGCAAGTACCTCGATGGAAATGAGCTGACGCTGGCAGACTGCAATCTACTACCTAAACTGCACATCATCAAGGTATAATTAACAAGAAATCTTATTAAACTCTGCAGTTGTTAGGCCCGATGTTCTAAGAGGTCATGAGATTAGCTTGGCCTCATTCTCAAGTGTCAGTTTTTGGCTAGTGTTCTGGGAACTTTCTGCAATCTGCCACTTGAATATAGACTTCAATATAGGGGGGTTGATCAGTAAATTTATGAATGATACAAAAATTGGTGACATAGTAAATAGTTATGAAGATAGCTTTTGATTACAGGAGGATCTAGATTGGCTTGTCAGATTGGCTGATCATTGGCAAATGGAATTCCATCTGGATAAGTGTAAAGTGATGGTCTTGGGCAGGACAACAAAGTAAGGGAATATGTGATGAATGGTAAGATCCTGGGGCATATCAAGGATCAGAGGGATCTAGGTGTGCACATGCATTTGTCTCTTAAGGTTGGGGGACAGGCACATAAAGTGGTTATCAAGGCATTTAGGATACTTGTCTTTGTTAGCAGAAGCATACAGTTTAGAAGCAGGTCTTCAGCAAAAGCTTTTCTGTGGAGTCCTGTTTCTCCCTTGTTGGTCTTGCCTTAAATTCCTGCAGATTGTTTCTTTGTTCACATTCATGTAACTGTTGACTGTCTGTATGAGCAGTTCTTAAAGCAATTCAGTTTTCAAAGCTATAAATGCATTGTGTCTTTGGAAAAGTTCTTCTCCAGAATCCAGTAGATTTTATACCATGCAGTATGAAGTATTGATGCCCATCACTGATCAGCTTGTGGTATTTGTAGATAGAAGGATGCTGCTCCCATTCCTCCTTCCCTGACTGGGTCTAAGGGCCTATTTTGATTTCCTTTGGTAGAGGAACAACCACAAGTGAGTTTTAGCAGGAAGGGATTCCTTTCTTCAGAAAATATTGTGTTTGCATGATACCAACTAGGTACAAGTTATATTAGTAAAATAAACATTGTTAGTAAGACTATGAGGAGACGTATGGATACAGGTCTGCACTCCAGGAAACCCTAAGGTGCCTTACCTTGTCACATTGGTTTGGGTGGGGATAATGTCAGATTGGATGGCACTTAATGCAATCTGCAAAATTAAGCCTTTCAGGACCATTTCCTTCTAAACAAGGTCCCATTCCAAAAGAGCTAATCCTGTTGCAGGAGTAAGCATTTGTAAGCTAATGAAGCAGACCTCTGAATGAATGGTGGCTAGTTTTATTATTGCACCTTGCCACAACACTTTCAACAGGTGTCTAACATGCACCTATAGTGCATGTTAGATTATTCCATTGAGGTAACCGCCTCTGGACCATAATTGTTGACTCAGGGCCAGGAGCAGCTGGAATTGTAAATGTCTATGCATTGTACGTGTTATAGGGGGTCTTGTGCTGACCAGGTCTGACATTCTGTCATTCTGAAATAAGAGATAATCTTGTTTACCATAAGCAACACCATGAGAAATTTGCCAAGAAGTATTTTTAAACTACTTAATGAATTCTGAAATTAAAAAAGTTATATGCTTCATCAATTGGATTGAATATAAATTTTTAATTTAGCTTAGTTCAAGATGTTGAGGTGCCGGTATTGGACTGGGGTGGACAAGGTCAGAGGTTACATGACACCAGGTTATAGTTCAACAGGTTTATTTGAAATTACTAGTGACGAAGGAACAGCACTCCAAAAGCTTATGATTTCAAACAAACCTGTTGGACTATAACTTGGTATTGTGTGACTTCTGACACTATTAGTTCAAGAAACCCAATCTTAACTCAAACTGTTGAATGACAATCAACAATAGTGTGTAAAATCTGACGGGCTTAAATTGGGTGTCTAACTCAAACATGGTAAACTAAAATCGGGCTTGCTATTTCTTTGTATGCTTTTGTGGAGTAAATTTTGCAGATTAATACTGTTGAGGAACTAACCTTTATGATGCATTGAAATTTCATACCATATTAAAGTTGGTAATGTAATCTACATGCCTCTCAGTGTTTTAGTTTATTGTCTTCAATGTGAAAGTAATGCACCTTGTCTGTCCGGACTCTTCTGCAGGTGGCTGCAAAGAAGTTCCGTAATTTTGAGATCCCTGTGGAAATGTGTGCTCTCTGGCGTTACCTGAACAATGCATATAAACGAAATGAGTTCAGCCACACTTGTCCAACTAATGAGGAAATTGAACGAGCCTATGCTGATATTGCCAAAAACCTCGAATGAAGATAAATTGACTCATGCATGAGCGTTCCAATGTCATTGCTCAAACACCCATACATTATTTGTTAAACAGACAAGTAACAAGGAAATCTGTCTCGCTCAGATTTGTTCGCAGTGCTGTTCTAGTGTGAGGCCCATTCAATTGCTTTAATGCTCGTCATTGCTACCGTTCCTATTCTATTATTCAATGGTGTCTAATAGTAATGAATTGTTCAACTATTACAGTCTTGCACTTCAAAGTGACACATTAGATCCAGTTTGCACAAATACAAAATGGTCTTAAAAATGAAACAGAGAAATAAAGACAGTCATCACTCTTGGGCCTAAATATCATAAGCACTTTGTAGCCTGAAAGCTTCCTTAACACACAACATTTAAACCCTATCTGTTGTTAGGTAATTGGATTTTGAGGCCTTAAAGGTGGAGAATTCCTTTTCGATAACAGTGCCTCACATTTGCACTGCCTGTATTTATAAAGCAACAGCTTGCCTGATTCACCATGAAAAGTCCATTGATGGTCAATAGTCTTGTCAAAATGCTTCAAGAGTAGTCCTGTTCACAATTGCTTCAGATGGGAGCTGAAGCCCAATAACACACCGAAATGTCTTCTCATTTAGCCACACCCTTGACCAATCATCTTCAATTGCTCCATCAATGACCTTCTCTCCAACAGAAGTAGGCATTTTAGCTGATGACTGCACAATCTTCAGCATAATTTGAAACACTTCATACATGTCCGAATGCTGCAAGATTTGGATAATATTCAGGTTTAGGCTAACAACTGATAAGTAACATTTATCTCACACAAATGCCAGGCAATGACCATCTCGAATAAGAGAGAGTCTAGCCATCACCCTTTGATATTAAGTGGCATTAGCGTCACAGAATCTCCCCACTATCGACATTCTTGAGATTACCATTGACCAGAAGCACTAGACTCGCCATATAAATACAGAGGCTACAAAATCAGGAGAGAGGCTAGGAATCTTGCAGCAAAGTTACTCACCTCCTGATTCCCAAAAGCCTGTCCACCATCGACAATGCACAAGTCAGGACTGTGCTGGAATGCTCCCCACTTGCCTGGATGAGTGCAGCTCTAACAACACTGAAAAAACTTGACATCATCCAGGATAAATCAGCCCACTTGATTGGCACTACATCCACAACATCCACTCCCTCCATCGCCAATGCTCAGTAGCAGCAGTGTGTTCTATTTATAAGGTGGATTGCAGAACTACACTGAGACTCCTTAGACAGAGCCCTCCAAAGTCCACAACTGTTACCATCTAAAAGGACAAAAGCAGCAGATACATGGGAACACCACCACCTGCAAATTTCCCTTCAAATCCCACACAATGCTTACTTAAAATCATATCACCATTCCTTTAGTTTCACTGAGTCGAAATGGTGGAACTCCCGAACAGCATCATGGGCTAACTCACAACAAATGGACAATAAATGCTGGCCTTGCCAGCAACGTCCATGTCCCATGAAGAAAGCTTTTTAAAACATTCCACCTATAGCTTTTCCACTCCCTCCCCCAGGAACTGTTCCAACATGTTTCCATTTTTTATTGAGAAATCTTTCCATGATCTTGATCCTGTTTGTGTGTGTAGCCTCCTTCAGTGCTACAACTCTCCGAGATCTCTTTGCTTCTCCAATTCTGGCCTACGCCTAAATCACTCAACCAGCGGTGACCATATGTTTAACTATCTTGGTTCGAAACTCTGGAATACTTCACCTAAACCTCTCTACATCTCTATGTCTCTCGCTTCTTTTAAGGTACTCCGAAAAACTTGAACAAGCTTTACATCTTCTTTCCTGATTTCTCCCTCAATGTGTCACTGTCAAAAACGTTTTTATTGATATCACTCCTTTATGGTGATTTGAAGTGTTTTAGTGTTGTAAACGAGCTACATAAATGTAAGTTGTTGTTGTATACCATTAAGCTACTGGAATCACCGAATTTTAGCTGACAGCTTATAAAAAACATTTAGTCGACAATTAGTTCAACATAGATAATCCACAGACAATGCTCTCATAAGACTGGTTGAAATAAACTCTATCTTTTTAAAGAACTCAAAGTACTTGCAAACACAGTGGCTATTCCTCGAATGTTGAAATGTGACCTATTATGGTCTTGCTCATTCTTAGTATTCAAGTGTTGTTGGAAAATGGATCAGCCCAGGTTGGTGACATTTTAGACAAAAAAAAATCTCATCTGTTCTAACATGGAAAATGTGAAGTTAATCAGACCCACAAAGAACCAGGGACTGGCAAGAGCACATTTGTAAACAAACTTCGAAGTTTATCATGAAGTCCATTTCTCTACAGTAAATTATGGAGCATTCAACCACTGAGGTACAGCCCTGAGCTGTAGTATAATTCAACTCCACAGATAGGTCATCCCTGTACATCTAAATCAGAGTTCCATATGTGGGACAGCCAGCAATTTGGCAGCAACTAATCAACCAACAAATCTGACTGGCACTGCCCACTCTGACTGAGCCCCCAACCCAGATTAATCCATTAAACAAAACAAACTGGGCAAAAGGAAAGAAGTGAAACTGAAATTACTAATTTGTAAAATTGGAAATGTGTATTTTCAAAATGTGCTAGTAATTTATGAAGGCAATTTGTTTGACCTTGAATTGCTGATAGAGAGAGCTGCAAATAATAGATAGAGATATGAAATTTTGATGTCTTGTAAAATTAAATCTACTTTAGATTGGCATGTCACATAATCCTGATTTTTTAACCTAGGAATGAGATGAATGTATCCTGAGCAAAGATTGTTCCTCTGTTAATGTTAAGGAACCATAAACATATATCATATTGCGATAATATTGTGCAAATGTAGAAGAACCCTATTGTCATGTCGCGGGTTCTTTAATAAGACCCTGAATCTATCTTGTTGTACAATATTAAAGAATTACATTGTTTTTTTTCTTTCTAATATGGTCAACATATTTGTATGCTTTTGATCTCCTTGATTGGTGTGCATTAATGCATCTCCTGCTGAACTGCATCCTTATTTCCTTTTGAATTTAATATTTCTTAATTCAATAAGTACTGGAGCTAAAAGATTTGAGTATAATTTCAAGCAGATGATATATAAAATCTGGTGCACTGAGTCTGCAGGATTGAATTTATCTGTGACGGAGAGTGTAAGGATGTGTATAAGGTTTTTGCTGAGTAAAATAAGGAGCAATAATGCTATTTTTTTAAGATCAGTAAGACTCTCTGGTTGATATGAAAATGTGTTGCTGGAACAGCACAGCAGGTCAGGCAGCATCCAGGGAACAGGAGAATCGACGTAGGGCTCATGCCCGAAACGTCGATTCTCCTGTTCCCTGGATGCTGCCTGACCTGCTGCGCTGTTCCAGCAACACATTTTCAGCTCTGATCTCCAGCATCTGCAGACCTCACTTTCTCCTCTCTGGTTGATATCACAGAGCAGAATGGGGAATTACCACAGGCTGAGCAACAAACTCAAATCGAAATATTTCCTTTTCATTTAATGTTTTTGGAGAATCTTTCTGCTGATTCAAGTAAAGTAATCTAAAAAAAAAATTCGCCTTGGTGACAGTATGTTTTGCTAGGTGAGGTGCCCAGAGGCTGGTATTCCCAACTCCTTTGCTCCACTGCGAAGACGCTCCAAACTTCATACCAGCATGCATTCCATCAACCATATTAGCCATTCCTTAGTGGGTTGGTGGGGTGGGGGGGTGTGGTCAGATTGGGGTTATTATTTTAGTGCTCCTTAATACCAAACAAATTTGAAGTTGCTGAGCCATATACACAATTACCTGCACTATGAAAGTTCTAATTCATTTCCTGTAGGTAAAGCTTCAATTCCCTGTCAAAATATTCAAAACCACATCATCTCTTTATAGCACCCAAACTCTCTCCAGCTATCTATGTAACATGAATCAAACAAATCACAGAAACTAAGTGCCAGTCCTTAATCGCCACTTATATTTTATTTTGAGACCATTTCATTGATTCTAATAGATGACAAGCTTGACAAACATGTCATATCTATGCAATCTTTGGGTAGCGTGTCCACTCCAATTCACAGGGAACGACAGAACTTAATTCAGTACAAAAGTATCATTTATTCATATTGTGCTCATAGATGTTTAATTACAGAAGTATTTACACATCCTCTGGGCTGCAGCCTCTCATTGGATAAGGCAGGGTCTGTTTGATAGGAATTTTACTGAGAGATTGGCTTTGGCATTTTGTAGAGCTGACTGGATGTTATGGTGTTGAGTAGGTCGGTCAGTCGGTAACACAGTATTTCCAGAAACAGGCTGAGGGAGAGAAGAAAGACAACACAGACATCACAATTGCTGCTTGCTCAAAGAAGTGACTTTGACTTTGGTATATAGAAACAAGAATGGGCCATTAATCCCTATGAGCCAATTAACCTCATAATCCCTATGAGCCAAAGAAAATCCAAAATACAAATGTCTGCCATAAATGTCTCTTTTTTTTAACGTTCAATAACAAAATTCATTTCTAAATTTAAATAAGTTCAACTTGAAAACTTCAACCTTAATTTGAAAAGCTTAAGTACTGTTTTTGACGAAAAATGACTGGTTTGTATTTTCTCCTGCTGTTGACATGATTTGTGCAGTGCAACCACATGTCTCATTCATACCACAGCACATAATTTTCCAAAAGCTTTGGGTTATCATCATTGGAGTCAATTACACAGAATCACAAAGAATTCATAGCTGAGAAACAGGCCATTCAGCCCAACTGGTCAAAGTCAGTCCCATAAAACAACCTTCCAATCTTATCTCCCTTATGTATTCACCAACCTTCCCCATGATTGGAAAGATACTATTAAATTGGAGAGGATTCAGAAATGATTTACCAAGATATTGCTGGGACTGGGGGTTTGAAACATAAAAAGAGGCTGGGACTTCTTTCACTGGAGTGTAGGAGGTTGAGGGATGACCTTATAAAGGCTTATAAAATTATGAAGGGCATAGATAAGGTGATAGTGATGGTCTTTTCCCCGAGGGTAGGGGAGTTTAAAACTAGGAAGCTATTTTTAAGGTGAGAGGAGAAAGTTTTAAAAAGGACTTGAGGGGCAACATTTTTACTCGGAGAGAGTGGCTCGTGTGTGGAATGAACTGCCAGAGGAAGCAATGGATGCAGTTACAGTCACAACATTCAAGAGACATTTGGATAAGTACATGAATAGGAAAAGTTTGGAAGGAATTGGGCAAATGCAGTCAAGTAGGATTAGTTTAGTTTGGGAACATGGTCAGCATGGATTGGTTGGATTGAAGGATCTTTTGCTGTGCTCAATGACTCTACGACACCTATCACCATTCACCCCAATTATTCTTTGTGGTAATAAGTTCCATATCCTAACTACTTAAGAAATTTTTAATGGGTTAAGAAATTTCTCCTGAATTCCTTATTGTATTTATCAGTTATATAGTTGTATAGTTTTAGTCCCAAGTTTTGGTTTCCACCCAGGAGCAGGAACCTTTTCTCTATGTCTACCCTATCAAACACCGCTCATAATTTTCAGGATGTCTTGCAAATCACCCCTCAGTTTTTTCCTTTCCTGAAGGAAAGTGTCCCAGCTCATTCAGTGTTCCCTAACTGTTATAACATTTTAGTTCTGGTCTCATCCTTGCAAACCTTCTGCAGGTTCCCCATCTCCTTGTTTACAACATGCCACTAAATTAATGATTGAAAGGACAGATAACACTGAGGTCATTCACAATTTCTGGCTAACAATGATTTAGATTTATGTAATGCTACTGGTGCAGAAAGCATTATCATCAACATTTGACACAGATAAGACCTAATATTAGGGTGGCTGATCAAAAGTTTGGTGAAAGAGATCGGTTTTGTAGTGCGCAGCAAACGAGGAGAAAGGTTATGATTATAGACAGATTCCCTACCATGTGGAAACAGGCCCTTCGGCCCAATAAGTCCACACTGACCCTCTGAAGGGCAACCCACACAGACCCATTCACCTACATTTACCCCTGACTAATGCACCCAACACTACAGGCAATTTTAGCATGGCCAATTCACCTAACCTGCACATCTTTGGACTGTGGGAGGAAACCGGAACATCCGGAGGAAACCCACGCAGACACAGGGAGAATGTGCAAACTCCACACAGATAGTTGCCTGAGGCCGGGACTGAACCCTGGTCCCTGGCGCTGTGAGGGAGCAGTGCTAACCACTGAGCCATGTTGATAGCTGAAGCCACATTGATAGCTGAAGCCACAGCCACCTCAGGTGTGTGAAGAAAATCAGGAATGCATAAAAGATCAGAAATGGAAGAATGTAGAGATCCTGAAGGAAGAAACTGAGATCAGGAGGGCAGAGGCAATGGATTCACTGGAGAATAATTAACCAAATAAATGATGGACTTAATTTCCCATGAATTCAATGAGTGGTGAAGGTTTTCTGAGGCAGGAATTTGAGAATCTGTTTCTGATTGTTCAGAGCCTCACCTCTCTTACTGGATTTCAGAGCAGCCTGAGCAGGTTTTGTGAATCTGTGTGGTTGAAGATTTTGAGTAGAAGTAAGCTTCCACAGCAGCATCATCATGTTATCGATCTACATGGGAAATGTGCAGCAAAAATAACAATGGAATAAATTGTCAGTTATATAAAGAATTATAATACAGTTCAGTGATGCAGTTTAGACATGCCTGCTAAAATGATCAAGTGTTCCACTGACACATTCTTCATGAGTCCCACATTAAGCTATGTTTGTGGCATTCTCAACAATTCCTTCTGAGTGTGCCAACATTCACAGAATCCCTATAGTGTAGAAATAGGCCACAGTACTCTTCCACTGAACACTCTCATTAGTTTGGCTGAACTGGTCCTTACCCTTAGCAATTTCTCCTTCAAATCCTCCCACTTCCTCCAGATGAAAGGGATACCTGTGGGCACTCGCATGAGCCACAGCTATGCCTGTCTCTTTGTCGGCTACGTAGAACAGTCCATCTTCCGTAGTTACACTGGCACCACTCCCCACCTATTCCTCCGCTACATTGATGACTGCATCGGTGCCACCTCGTGCTCCCGCGAGGAGGTCGAACAGTTCATGTACTTCACCAACACATTCCACCCTGACCTTAAATTTACCTGGACCATCTCTGACACCTCCCTCCCCTTCCTGGACTTCTCCATCTTTATCAATGACGACCGACTTGACACCGACATTTTCTACAAGCCCACCGACTCCCACAGCTACCTGGATTACACCTCTTCCCACCCTACTTCCTGCAAAAATGCTATCCTGTATTCCCAATTCCTCCGCCTCCGCTGCATCTGCTCCCAGGAGGACCAGTTCCACCACAGAACACACCAGGCGGCCTCCTTCTTTAAAGGCCACAATTTCCCTTCCCACATGGTTGAAGATGCCCTCCAATGCATCTCATCCACATCCCACACCTCCACCCTCAGACCCCACCCCTCCAACCGTAACAAGGACAGAACGCCCCTGGTGCTCACCTTCCAGCCTACCAACCTTTGCATAAACCAAATCATCCGCCGACATTTCCGCCACCTCCAAATGGATCCCACCACCAGGGATATATTTCCCTCCCCACCCCTTTCCACAAAGACCGTTACTACCTGGTCAGGTCCAAGACCCCCAACAACCCACCCTCCCCATCCTGGCACCTTCCCCTGCCACCGCAGGAATTGCAAAACCTATGCCCACACTTCCCCCTCACCTCCATCCAAGGCCCCAAAGGAACCTTCCACATCCATCAAAGTTTTACCTGCACACCCACCAATGTCATTTATTGTATCCATTGCTCCCTCTACATTGGGGAGACTCGATACCTCCTAGCAGAGCGCTTTAGGGAACATCTCCGGGACACCCGCACCAATCAACCCCACCGCCCTGTGGCCCAACATTTCAACTCCCCCTCCCACTCCGCCGAGGACATGGAGGTCCTGGGCCTCCTCCACTGCCACTCCCTTACCACCGCATGCCTGGAGGAAGAACGCCTCATCTTCCGCCTCGGAACATTTCAACCCCAGGGCATCAATGTGGACTTCACCAGTTTCCTCATTTCCCCTCCCACAACTTTACTCCAATTCCAACCTGCCAGCTCAGCACCATCTTCATGACCTGTCCTACCTGCCAATCTCCCTTCCTACCTATCCACTCCACCCTCCTCTCTGACCTATCACCTTCATCCCCAGCTCCATCCACCTATTTTACTCTTGGCTGCCTTCTCCCCAGCCCCACCCTTACCCTCAACCCCCTGCTCCCATTTAGCTCTCCACCCCAGAGGCTCCCTGTCTTCATTCCTGATGAAGGGCTTTTGCTCGAAATGTCGATTTTCCAGCACCACTCTAATCTAGACTCTGATTTCCAGCATCTGCAGTCCTCACTTTTGCCCATTTGACCCAACAGGTCCACACTGACCCTCTGAAGAGTATCCGTCCCAAACCCATTCCCCGACATTTATCCATGATTGATGCACCTAACCTACACATCCCCAAACACAATGGGCAATTTAGTATGAAAAAGGAGAAAGTGAGGACTGCAGATGCTGGAGATCAGAGCTCACGAGAAGGTTGAACAGTTCATCCACTTTATTTACACCTTCCACCCCGACCTCAAATTTACCTGGACCGTCTCAGACTTCTTCCTCCCCTTCCTAGACCTCTCCATTTCTATCGCGGGCGACCGAATCAACACGGACATTTACTATAAACCGACCGACTCCCACAGCTACCTAGACTACACGTCCTCCTACCCTGCCCCATGTAAAAAACACCATCCCACATTCCCAATTCCTTCGTCTTCGCCGCATCTGCTCCCAGGAGGACCGGTTCCAATACCGTACAACCCAGATGGCCTCTTTCTTCAAAGACCGCAATTTCCCCCCAGACGTGGTCGACGATGCTCTCCACCGCATCTCCTCCACTTCCCGCTCTTCCACCCTTGAGCCCCGCCCCTCCAATCGCCACCAGGACAGAACCCCACTGGTCCTCACCTACCAC